>NC_055975.1:1671237-1766237 GCF_018492685.1 Alosa sapidissima
TCCCACATATTTGTAACAACTGTGATAGTTGGTAAAAAAGCCTCATCCACCACCTATGGAGATGGCTTCTCAGAAAAAGTAACCTCATTCCAACTCAAGACTCCAATGTAAATCCAATCTAAACGCAGAGCAGTAAAGCCCAAATGAAATATATTATTCTGTCTGGGGGCAGACAAGTACAGGGGGCATGCAGGTGGAGACTGGAGAGTGGGGGGTTGCAAGCACCAACCTGATTATTCTAGCAGTCACGACTCAACAAAGATTGAGAGCCACGGTGTTAGATTATGTGTTTTGGATCATATCATACAGGCAGATAGATTATGTGTTAGATTATGTGTTTTAGATCATATCATACAGGTAGATGGATTATGTATTTAAATTATGTGTTTTCGATCATATCATACAGGTAGATAGATTATGTGTTTTCGATCATATCATACAGGTAGATAGATTATGTGTTAGATTATGTGTTTTAGATCATATCATACAGTGTTTACAATTGGTTGGCACGGGTTCGATACCCATTATGAAATATCTTCGAGCAGGATGTTTGGTCTTGAGTAGGCTGGACATTTTGAAGAGTAATGAAATCAATGGACAAAGCCTGGTGCTTCATTGTTCCTTTTTTCCTGTTGGAGATGTACACTGGTGGAGTGGTTCTTTTGACTAGAGCGCTGGCATGATGGGGGAAAAAAACACACACATTCTGCCCGTAAGTAGTTTTATAAACACTCTTCCCCCTTGTCTGCCGTCTCATCCACATTTCTTTGGAGCGGTGTCCATGCTTTTAATGAAGATAAACATGCGCTTTAGTGTTCAGCCCGACTGTGTTGTAAACATTTGACCAGATCTCGTACTGGTGGCTTTCATTGTGGCCTCAGTTGACCCCATGCTCTTCTGTTTGCCTTGTTTACCCTCATGGCTGGAGGGAATTCCAGATTTGATGTTTATGTTATTGCCATAGAGCAGAGAGAGAGAGAGAGAGAGGTTGAGAGAGAGAGAGGGGTGTGATTGAGAGCGTGAGACTGATCAACATAGTGGGAGAGTGATTGAGAGAGAGAGGGGTACTGTGATTGAAAGTGATGGATTGAATGATATCGACAGAGAGAGAGAGTGATTGAGAGAGAGAAAGAGAGAGAAAAAGGGAGAGAGTGAAAGGATATGAAAAGCCCAGCTGGAGTAACATACTTCCACCCTAGACATACCAGAGGCGGGTTGAAGGGGGATAAATATTTTCTCTCAGGCTGAACGGCCCAGGACGGAATGTTAAGACAGAGTTTCAGCGCCACCGCCAGACCGCTCATTGATAATTACCCACTGTCACTAACCAGATACCAGCCGACAGCGGACCAGATCTGGGCCAGATTGGGCCAGATTTTTCTACCACTCAAACTCTGCTGTCTTTCTGTCACTCACCAACTCAGATTGAGTAGTGTTTTGAGTCAAACACATGGAACACATAGGAAGTTCTATCCTGGTTCTAAAACACATGGAACACATAATAAGTTCCATCCTGGTTCTATGTGGTAATTTCAGGGTCATGGTTAAAGGTATCCATTGGCTTTATTTGTGTCATTGTCCATACCAAGCATTCACTTTATCTGTGTTGTTCTTCTCTGTTGTGACATCAAACACATTTTCTGTTCCAGGTCCTACAGAAATATTTTGCATGCAGTCTGATAGGGGGCTCAGATTGTAAATGTAAGAGGACTTTCAAGCATATGGGTATATGTTTTGTGTGTGTGAGAATGGTTGGTGTGTGTGTGTGTGTGTGTGTGACTGGGTGAGGTAGAAGCTTGACATAGCCCTGATAGGGTCTGGAAGCCGGTCAGGCTTGGTGACTGGGGTCTGAAGGAGCCTGCTGAATGTTTTGATTTTAACCATAGATGGAGTTTGGCATCTGTATGTATGTCTTTTATGAATAGAAGCAATGTTCTGTATGCACCCCAAGTCAAACAAATAGTTTTGCCCTTAGTTCTCTTTCTCTACTCACATGTCACCCTCTCCCTTTCTCTCTGCCTTGTTTGTTTCCTTCATTCGGATATTGTTTCACTCAAACGCACGCACGCACGCACACACACACGCACATAAAGTTCTTTACTTGTTAGTGGGTCATTGTTGAGCATGCTAGCAGATTACTCATACTAGGCATAGCTCCTTTGATTAAAGATTTCACCCTGCTTCTTCCGTACCATGCAAATATTTATCCATTAATCTCCCTCCTCCTCCTCTCCTTCTTCACTCTGAGCTTGAGGCCTGCTATCCACCACCATATCACTTCAGTAAGTCATAAAGCTAGATTGATCTTTTAACAAATCCCAGTCTGCAAGAAGTTTAGGCCTGCAAGATCTGAAAGTATTTATTTTTACTTATCTTTAGTTAGGCCTAGACATACATATAAACAGAGAAGATGAGAAGTTAACTTGTGCTATTGATTTGGGACACAATTGTCAAACCTGTCACTGTCCCACTATGAACCACTGGCCACTTCACATTTTTTATACTGTATATTCTATTGACTCAAACATTCTGGGACAAACTCCATTTCAAGCAAGGCCTATAGGCCCTCTACACAGATAATTATGGATGAGCAATAGGAAGTTGAGGTTGATGGTTACAAGTTGTTGTTCGCCAGTGTTTATACAACTACATTTCATAGTGCAATGAGTAGTGAAGATTGATTGGAGAGTAGCTGTTGTGTACTGGCGTGTGTTTTTCTGAGATACTCAAGTAGCTTGACCTCTGGATCCACAAGCAAACCATTGATATGTTTTTCCAAGTAAAGCTTTATCATGATTAAAATGATAGTGGTGGTGACATGTATGGTCATTATTGGATTACCTCTCAAGGACGCAGGCCATGCTTGCTGTCGGCCATTTGGCCTGAGGTATGGTATCCAGGTATGGAAAACAACATAAATTATATGCATGCAGGTTTCACAGAAATAGAAATGCATAAAAGCATACATTTTGTCTTGCTTTCTTTGCTTGCATGTCTGCCTTTCAGCTTTGGCATTGCATCCATAGGCAACCGTTGTGCTGGCGCATGGACACACTTTCAGTGCATTTTCATTTTTCCAAAAGTGGCAAAACTATAGAGGGAGTGAGCGAGAAAGACTGAGGGAGAGAGAAAGAAAAAATGACTTGACTACACAGGAAACAACAGACTGAACATTACAGGACGGTTTTCTCTTTCTTGGAAAAACGAAAAAATGCCGCACCAGCGTCAGGTTGCCACCATTTTGTGGCTTGGCACAGCCTGCCAGGATGGAGAGGATTGAGGGAGACGGGAAGAGGCCAAGCGCCTCCAACTCTGGGCCTCTCTCTCTCTCTCCTTCTTTCTCTCTGTGTATCTCTCTCGCTCTCTCTCTTGCTCGGGGTCTCTGTTTAAGGCCAAGCAATCAACGGAAATTCAAGGTTGTGCCGTTGTCATTGGCACAGCAACCAGAGTTTGAGGGTTTATTAAGTAATGTTTAAAAAGAATAAGAACTCTAGCAAGACATCCAAAGTAATGTCAAGTGCAAAGTGAAAGGCTTTCCCCCCCTCCCCTTGCGTTCCCTCTTCCATTCTCTCCCTCTCTTTCTCTTTTTTCCCCTCCTCTTTGACTTTCGCTGAGGGAACATAATGTTCAGGGAGCGAGAGCAAGTCAGGAAGTTCAGGGCTGTGCCTCTAATCACATGGTGCAGGATGATTGTAACCTTGGTGCGGGCAAGCCGGCCTGCTCTCCTCTTCTGTCCTCTGCTGCCTGGGAGCATAAGGTTTCTACAAGCCTAAGAGTTGTCAGCATCGTCCTCCTCTGACTCCTCCTCCTTCCTTTTCAACCCTTTTTCTGAACTTCATTTTCATTCTTTTTCCCTCCTAACTCACACTGTTAATGGTCGCCAGTGATTTCAGCCAAATGAAGTTGAGAAGTGAACTTTCACCCCAGCAGTGAGCTCACAGAGGCCTAATCACAGATGGCATCCACATCATACTGTTCCACACACTAGAATAGTTTTTTACTGGCTATGTGACTCTCTGACTGTTCTCAGCTGATTTGTTATGAAATGTCTCATTGAATCAAACTGAAAACAAGTGAGACAAGATTGAATTAAACAGTTAATCAGCACATTGGTAAATTGGTAGATCATTGTGCTTTGTGACAAACTTCATGGTGTTCATATGCATTTGATGTGGAGGGAGAGAGGGATGTCTCTGTGTTAGAAAGGATTTTGTCGTTTAACTGATCAACAAGCCTAGGAATGGGACTGCCTGTTCCATTTGGTTGCGGTTCAGATATTTGGGTTGCCCCAACCCCCCACCCCCATTCACTCAACCCCCCTGACGCACACACCTCCCAATTACACCCGTCCACCAAAACCTGTTTTTTTTCCCAAGCGAATCTGCGGATGCCAAAGTGGTGATGACAGGTCCTGTGATCTCATTAGCCACTGGGCCAGAAGAGCCCTGGTCCCAATGCATTATGGGAGTTTTGGGCTTCAGTGTAGGCGTGGTGGTCCTCATTCCTCAGGAGCAACCGTGTGTGTGTGTGTGTGTGTGTGTGTGTGTGTGCATGGCATTGTCATCCTCTTGCACCCTTTACTTCTCTCCCACTGGCTGTGTGTGCCCTGGCGTACCTAATGAAAGTGCAGTTCAGATAAGAGCAGGTATGTTGATTGCCTTGGGATGGGCGCCTATGCCAGGGCTGCTTTGCACGCTCCGCTGGCTCTTTGAAGCCGTGGGGCTGGCGCGGATCGCATGCGCACAGGGCAGCGACTAGGCCCCGTTCTTGGCATGGAGATGGGTGCAGGGTGCCAGCTCAGGAACCCAGCCCTCCCCAGAGAGAGGGAGAGCGAGAGGGTTAGACGCAGAGAGGAAGGGGGTTGAGGGAGAGGGAAAGAGAGTGGGTGAGAGAGGTGGAGAGACTGGGACAGGGCTATCCAGGCAGGAGGGCAGCACTGCTGGGCTGACCCAGGCAGCTGCACCTGTGCTCCAGGGAACTGAGGTCATCCTCATCTAGAGTGGATGTGGATCACATCAGCACTGTGTGCATTTGGAAGTTGGCCTCTATTTACAGGACTACTTTCACTCCGATATGGCTCTGACTTCACATGTCCTGCACTGTAGTTAGGGATGTGTACATATATGGATATTCTTACCGGTTGTTCTCATGACTTCCTCAGACCAAACACAAATCCCAAAAGAATGCAGAAAAGAATGATATCTAAAAAAATCAATTGAATTCGTTCTCTTTTAGGTGTAAAGGTACACATATGCGTACCTAACCGTTTAGGTACAGGATGTTCAATACAGATGTGTGCCGAATGCACAGTAGGCTTTTTTGCATGTGGACCATGTTTTAAATTCATGTTCCCACACAAACTTGTTAAAGAAGCCCTATGCAGGTCTGGTTATTCATTCGCTCTTTCTGGGTTTCCGCCGGATTTGGGCTCGCATTTTTCACGACATACCTCCCCCTGCAGCTTCGGTAGCAAGTGACTGCTATGCTAAGCCCCCACTAGCTAGCAAGCTAGCTATCAAGAAACCAAGTTAAACACATACAGGGCTCACAATAAAACGGTCGAGCAAACACATTGTTCAAGAGACTATCAAACCAAATTACAAAAACGAAGTTCACCCAAGGGTAGGCTACTTACAATTTCAACAGCAACTTCCGCTGAGTCACATCCGGATTTACCCGGTCCGGGTTCAGAAAGTTGCATATTCGTTTTTTCCGCGGAGAAGCGATAGAGGGAGACGAAGCACCCACCAAACAACCCAGAAAGTGCGACTCTCAACCTGCATAATTAAGGTCATTTTTGCTAAAATTGTTGCATAGGGCTTCTTTAAGTGGCAGATATATCAGTTTAGTTAATTAGCGCCAAAAAACATTTGACACCTTTTCAAAATGTTATTGTCAGCAATATTGTCAGTGAATGTCAGGCTAGCAGTCCTTACAGGCTTACTGTACCGAAAATTAACAAAATATTGTTTATTAGTGTGTGGATTCCATCACAAACACTGATGATTGATATGCATACAGAAATTGGCTGGATATTAAGGCTCCAGACCTGATACCCTTTTGGTGGATGTCCGGGAAACCGGTGTGTGTGTGTTTGTGGTTTCTGGAAGGTGGATCAGAGAGGAGATTATTGGACGATGCAGCAGAAGACACACACACACACACACACACACACACACACACACACACACACACACACACACACAGACACAGAGGAGAGGGCGGCAGGGGATCGATAAGTGTTGATGTCTGCAGATGTGAGGGGCACTAAGGTCTGATGGTGTGGGACTGGTATGTGTGGGGGGAGGGAATGGGGGGGGGCGTAGAACTAGCAAATCATGTCTGAGGTTGAAATACAGCTGGAGGGAACAGACTCAGGCTCTGGATAGAGGAAGGGCTCTTTTCATCTGCCATCTCTTCCTCTATCTGGTATTCTCTGTTAGACACAAAACAACTCCTTCAGGCTTCGTCAGCTGGATATAAATGGTCCATGTTACGAATGCTAAACATTGCATTGTACTTCAAAAAGCCAGAGGAATGCATTTGTTTTAGTTGAAAGAAGGGTGTGTGTCATTGAGGTTCTGCTGCTGTCAGCAGAAAGCAGGCAGGAAGTCAATTGAGGGACATTACCTGGATGTTAGAGGGTCAGTAGTATGATGTATGAGGTGCATCAAACACAGCATTCAAGGGCAATAAAGAACAGCAGTTCTTCCTTTGTTCTCTGGATCAGTCATGTGTCCATACATTATGGGGTGTAGTAAAATCAGGTTCAGGTTCAGGCGTGTTTCCGTGCTTAATTATTCCTCTTGACCAGTGTCCCACCTCCATGGCCCCTCTGTGTATATGTGGTGTGTGCGTGTGTGTGTGCGTGCGTGTGTGCGTGTGTGCGTGCGCGTTGCTGACCCATCACACTGCCTCTCTCAGTTTGTGTTGCACTAATCAGGCAGAACTGTGAAATCATGTGCTGACAGTGCAGCTCCTCTGTGAAGCACCATCCATTAGGGGCCAGCTAACTCGCATCCTCTTGCCCCTCCACTGTTCCCCCTGACCTCTCTACCCCTGAGCCCCTTAGCCCCTTAGCCTGTCCCTAGATTGCAGGCAAAGGGGAAAGTCTGCAGATTTTTCCAGTAGCCAGAGCTGATGATATATGGATTTTGTACATCTTGGTGCATACATTATGTTCATGTGAGAAGTTTGGTAGCATTGTTTGCCAATTTCCATTTGAAAGAAATGATCATTTTCCTCTTCTGTTTTGCAGATGATAATTTATCCGCATCAAACGTAGAAGAAAGAGAGACATCAAAGAAGAGAGTGTGTCTAAACTCACTGGACACATTACATAATAGGAACCAAGTCTTTTAGATCCCTGCGGTTACAGAGAAGGGACTGACCACGCAAATGCATACCTCCCAAACAGTTGTCAAATAAAAATCTTGCTCGGGTAATAGCACCACACAACACACACACCACACATCACCACAGTAGCCAATCAATCATGTCTGAGTACAAAGACACCACCAATCGCCACTTGCGTCACAAGCTCCAGAGCCTGGGACGCCGGCTGGATGAGCTGGAAGAGGCCACCAGTAAGCTCCAGAAGGCTGAGGATGAGCTGCTGGACCTCCAAGATAAGATCATCCAGGCTGAGGGCAGCAATTCGTCTCTGCTGGCCGAAGTTGAGACGCTGAGGAAACGAGTGCTCAAGATTGAGGGCAAGGATGAGGAGATCCGCAAGGCTGAGGACCTGTGTCGTTCAGTCCGGGAGAGGCTGGAGGAGGAGGAGAAGCTGACGAAAGGACTGAGGGTGGAGATTGAACGACTGCAGGTAGGAAGCTAGTATAGTCTTTGAACATGTATGTAATACCCTTGTCTTGTCTACCCCCTGCCATAGTTTATGTAATCATCATAGCACAATTCAATTCAAATAAATATATTTTTGTCATGTAAGGTAAAATCATTTGATCATCAAATAATGTGATTTGATAGTTGTGATCAAATAGTTGTAAGCCTTTTTAAAGAATGAATTTGCCAAATGTGAATTTTGATCCATACAATTCCCCATAGTGGTCAGTTTGTTTGAAGAAGTTGTAGACAAATACAGAACCCTGGGGAATGTAAATCAAAGTTATTTTTTAGTTAACTTTACTATGCTAAACGCTGTCTTCTATGCTAACTTTACTATGCTAAGGTCAATTGTCTTGAGACCACAGTGATTGTTAAAACTTCTCTTCTGAGTTGAACCGGGTTGGTTAACTGAACTGAGCTTCCCTCTCTTCCTCCTTTTCGACACAGGCAAGAATGGCTGAGCTGGAGAAGCTTGAGGAAGCTTTTGGGAAGTGCAAGTCTGACTGCACCCAGCTGTGCCTCAGCCTTAATGAGGAGAAGAACCTCAACCGCAAGCTCTCCACCGAGCTGGAGGCCCTTAAGGCTCGCCTGAAAGAGGTGGATGCCTCGGAGGCCCGTCTGGACAAGGCCGAGCAGGCCCTCACCGCTGAGATGGAGAGGCTCAAAGGCCTCACTCAAGCATTCTTGAGTGAGAGGAAGAGGCTTTTGGAGAAGCAAAGGGAGGACCGTGAGTTGATCCTGAAGCTTACAGACAAACTTGAGCAGCAAAAGAACCGGATCAGCTCAGCAGACTATGGGTGCAGGGATTCTAGGGATCTCCGCATTGAGGATGAACTCTCTACAAGCCTCACCAGCAAACTCACCAGGAAGAAGAGCCTTGACTATCTGAAGTTCACTGATGATGCCGGGCTGAGAAATAAAACGGAGAATGAGAAGAACAGTTTGGAAGGTCAAGAGGACAACAAGGTCAAGGACTTGAACCAGGAGGTGGAGAAACTGAAGAATCGCCTGAAGCAACTGGAGCTGGTTGAGGAGGACCTGAAGAACACAGAGTCCAAAAACTCAGAGTTGCTGGAGAAGTTCCAACAGGAGAAGATCCGAAGCCAAACCCTTGCTGAGCAAGTTGAGCAGCTTAAGACGCAAGTCTACGGCAGTGGCAGCAACGGAGGTGCAGGCAATGGCACGGCTAAGGTCTTGGAGAATGGCAAGGTGGAGAATGAGGACATCAATGTCCGGGGAGCGTTCCGTCAGGAGAAGCCGAAATTGAGGAGTGCCGTTGCTGCGGAGCCTCTTGCTCAGCAGCAGAAGAGAGAGCCCAAACTGCGGAACAAGGACCTTAGCCAGTCAGCAGAAAATTCTCCCAAGTCTGTCAGAAGGGCACAGAGTCCTGCACCCAAAAGCAGACGAGGTCCGAAGGCCGGTGCCACCCCTGCCTTTGACAACGGCCTTAAAGAAACAAGGAGAGGGTTTGAGGAGAAATCCGTTCCAGGTTCCAGTCAGGCATCAAACAGCGACAGCAAGAAGGCATCTGTTCTCAGACGCTACCCGCCTGCTGCTAATGACCAGAAATCATGGAAGACAACTCAAAAAGCAAGCGATGTTGACTGTAAGAAAAGCCGGGTGGAGAAGTTCTCCAAGTTGTATGGCGGTAGTGACAGTGAGTCCAACAGTTCAGATGTGGTGCCTGTGACTTCCAGCAAGGCTGTGGTTGCTCTTTCAGCCACAAAAGACCCCGACTCTGAACAGGCATTTGCAAATCCCTCCCAGGATTCCTCAGCTGTTTTGAGCCTCTCCAAGGCTAATGGCTCCTACACGGCCTACCGGTCCCACGTTTCCCCAGCTGTGGCTAGTGACCAAGGATCTGAGGGGCACTCTTCAGCCTCAGAGAGTGAATCCACTGGGTCAAGGCCATCGGTAGGGGATCAGGAGTCTTCATCCGCCACTGCAAGTGGCAGGTCAGCTAATCCAAAGTATCCCAGATACTCTCAGATCCACTCGGATGGGTCTTCAACAAGGAGTTCCTATGACGAGGAGGGGCACAGGGCTCTGATGGCTGAGGGAGGCTCACAGGAACCGTCCCACTCACTCTCAGGGCTTGAGATCAGGAGGGTCTGTAGTCCACGGGAAGCACTGAGGTCCAAGGCAGTCATCAAACCAGCCATCGTTGAGATAGACCGTAAAGAGGTCATGGGCGGGTCGGGTGGTGGCACGGAACCTCTGTCATCCAGTGGCAAGCCCAAGATCTCTACCAAACCGGTCCTGACCAGCAAGATGACAAGCAGTATCACCATCTACCCCAACGATCCAAGCTCATCCCGGACCAGCAGCAGGAGCAGCAGTGTGTGCAGTGAGCCAATAGCAAAGGAGCGCCACACATCTACCAGCAACATCATCATTGGCCCCAGCAGCGAGCATCGTGGCAGTGTGTCCATCCCGTATGAAATTTCCATCCCCAAGAGCGACATCACGCTCAGGCCGTGCCAGGATGAAGCCAACGACGAAGACAATGGTGTCCCTCCCAGCGTCGTGGAGACGGCCCGTGTGGAGACGCACCTGAGGTCCCGCAGCAGCTTCAGCTTGCAGTCTCCTGAGAGTACGTCTGACTTTAACAACGATGTTGAGTCGGGCTTCGAGAGCAGCAGCAGTAGCAGCACCACGACAGTCACCAGTTGGAGGAGCCATAGTCATAACCACCACCAACCCTACCACCACCACTCATCCTCCCAGGACGACTGCCTGCCCGAGATGAGGAACGTCACCGTTCGGAGCACCTGGAAGAACCGTGGGGCCCTGTCTGTGGATGAGGTCAGCCACGTCCCTCAACTGGATGGCTCGGAGGATGAGTCGGAGTCCACCTGGAGGGCGTATCGTGCCACCACAGTTTTGGAGGGAGAGGAAGCGGGCGCACTACCTCCACATACGGAGGGGCGTGGAGGAAAGCTGAGCCCAGCAGAAGTTTACATGCGGCGGATCACCAGCAGCAGGGATGCCCAGGAGCCAGGGAATCCTCGTGTCAGGGCCATGCAGTCATCACCCTCCGACAGTGGGCTGGGGAGGACTGTGCCCCATGAGCCTGTGAGTGCCAAGGAGCGCCAACTCTGGAGCCGAAAGCACTCTATAGTGAGTAGTTCTCTCTCTCTCTCTCGCTCTCTCTCACACACACACACACACACACACACACACACACACACACACACACACACACACAGATTTACCACAGAATAATGGTATTCATGAAATTTTGTTAAAGGTTTATTCAGAACTCATTGATGTGTTCAGTATCATTATGACTGATTATCCAAGTGCTCTTTTTTACACTTGTCTAAGCAGGGTTAGTGCGGTTAAAAATCTTGCAGAAATGTACATGACACCGGTATGTCTGATGGATTTGCACAGATGGGGAAGTGGGTACTCTTGGCACCTCTCTGGTAATGGGGGAATATGTTTAGCGTTTTCATTTTCTTACCACCTGCTGATAATTCCAGTTGCGTTTCGGGCTGCTTGCCGGAACCCTTGCAGTGTTGCTTGTGCACATTTGACAGCACAAAGATGATTAATGTTTCCACGCATACACTTTCATACAGTTTGGTTTACTTTGGATGTCTCAGGCTTGTACTGAAACATTGGATCTGGAACATGATGGTGGATTGTGCTGAGCAGATAGCCTGTGAGCTATCCCTGTGCACTAAGGGAAAAGAAAATGTGAGTTTGAGGGGTGTCTTTGATCTGTTTTTTGTTGTAACTGGATACCTGACATGAAGATTTTTTGTTGTTGTCGTTGCAAAGCTCCCTGGTCATTCTTCAGTCCCCTAAAGGTAGGGATGAACACATATTGTCAAGTAGTGTTATAGAAGCCCACTGACCATGTAGTTTTTATAAAGGCGTTTGTTTAATGTGCGAAATATTTTTTCTTTTAAAGCCCTGAAAATGCTTCCCATTTTCATTCAGCTTCCCTTCTAAGTGTATTGTGCTTACCTTTTGTTTTTCTAGTTGGCAAACAGTATGTCTAGTGTGTGCATTACTATATCTAGTGTGCTGAATAGAAACAGACCGGCAGAAATATCCCAGAGCTTTAGGGTGGATTTTCCACAATGTCAGAGTGTACTGCAATGAACAGCACTTCTGAGGCCTTCTGGTGCAGAAGTAAGCACAAAGAAAGAAAGAAAAAATGAAAGGATGGACAAGGCAAAGGAGACTGAGATTGAAAAGAATGGAGGGGAAAGGATGCCTAATCCTTAGAAGGGAGGAGAAGACTGCTCCTTTTTTTTCCACACCGAAAGGGACTTTAATGTGCTGTGCCATTGCAGAAGTCTCTTCTAGTCATAAGTTAAAATGGACATTGTTTAGGCTTTCACCCTTATGGTGGCAATGCTTTTGCGGTAGCCTTTTCCTCTTAATCTCTGACCCAAGATATGTTTTGAGATTGTTGCCCATTTTTTTTTTTTATAGATAAGCCAGACTGCTTTTTTCTTGGGTTAGTTAACCTAGCCATTCTGAAGGAAAGGAATATAGACAAAATAAGCTGAGAAACCAGCTTCCCTGTCACATTCAGAGAGATGTTCATCTTATGGAAAGGCTTCACATTAATCCACATCATTACATAACTATATTATAAGACAAAACCACAAGACTACAATAGCTATTGATAATTTCACTATCACTATTATTAATGATTAATAATGATAATAACTTAATTATGTCCTTTAGGCCATGGCTGAGTCAGGTATTTGGTCACAATTGATAAGGGGTTATTTGGTTGAGCAGTTTATTAACAAATGACAAAGCTAGTATACATTTTACTTGCTGAAATACTGAAATGAAATTATTTTTAAAATCCATTAGATAGCTTTTAACGTGGTATGACCGCATGATATGTGATTATTCTCGGATTTCTTTTGAAGTTTGACCAATCTAGATAATTAATGGCACAGGCCTTCTACATGAGTGTGTGTTTATCCCGCATACTTCACGTGATGTTCGGAGGAATTCAGCCCTTTGATCATGAAATCTCTTAGCATAGTTGACTGGCTCTCCTCGCCCTTAATTTGGATGGACTCATGTCATACCCCACGGATCTGGTGATGGGGAAGACATCCACATATAATGCCGGCACAGGTGTCATACTCTTTATCCAGAAGCTTCGAGCCCCATGGTTCTCAAAAACACCCTTAACCCATAACCCCCTTTCCTCATTTTCCCCCAGCTTACAGTCTCTGACCTGACATGAAGCAAAATTCCACTTATGTATTACAAATTCTCAGGATCGTTGCTTGAGTAAATTCTAGCATACCTCATCCCTAAGGTTAGCACATTCATCTCCTTCGGTACACACACACGCAAACACACACAGGCACACAGACACACAGACACACGCATGCAGACATGAACACACCAGTGGCAGAAAAGACTCTAAAAGCACAATAACAGCTGTGTGCTGATGAAGTGTCTTGTTTTGTTGGGGGTTCAATTTGTCATTGTCCATTTGCTATCCAGTCATACATTTGGGGCTTTCTCACTGTAGTAGCTGGTGGGATATGACAAATAACTCAACATTTACTCTACCTCTGCCCAACAGTCTGGAAATCTCTTGATATGGACATATCCCCTCAAACACACACACTTTCTTTAAAATTCACACACACACACACACACACACTGTTTGTTTGGTTTCCATGTTGAAGTTTCCCTTAAAGAGAGGATGGAGTGGGCTTTCATTGTGGTCATTGGCTATGGTGTCAAGCATTCCCCAGAAATGATTAGGGATGCCAGGAGCATAACACAAACAGATTAATCACTTACAGTATTGACATGTGGGCAGTTGTGACCAGTTACGTGGAAATGTACTTGACAAGAGCCATATCTCTCTTTTATTCCTGTAATGTTTGAATGTCCTGCCTTTGATCCCGGGACCTCTGTTTCATTTAAGGGATGAAACTCTAGTCTTAAATAAATGTAACCTCCATTCTGTTCTTAGACTCATGTATCTCATTTGGAGTACCATGTGTTAACCATATTGTATGATCTTGATTATGATTATGAAATGGTGATCAGTTGCGCATAGCTAGTAACTATAAATAGCTCTGTTGTTGTAGTGTTTAGGATGACTGTATTGTTGCTGATTGATTTTAGCTTTTGACTGCCCATAACATATGAACATATGGGAGGAGAAATCTCAACCTCCTCAGAGTCACTCAGACCTGGAATATGATATCAAGATTATTCTGCATTTCAGTCATGCCACAAATGGGTATGAGCCTAGCGATGAGGCAGAATCTGATATGAATCAAATAGGACTTGCATAGTACCTGACATTTGGCTGTAAGTCACAGTCACCTCCTGATTTTTCTCTAACTTTTCCTATAATGGATGATTTCTACACTGATGACTGGAATTTATGTTCATTTTGCATTTAATACCAGCAACACATTTCTAAAAAACTTGAGCCAGGGGTATGTTTACCATTGTGCTTCTTCATCTCTTACAACATTCTGTAAATGTTTAGGAACTGAGGAGACCAGTTGCTAGAGTTTTGAGAATGAAATGTCGTCCCATTCCTGCGTGATATAGGATTTCAGGTGCTCAGTCTGGGATCTTCTTCGATCATGTTTTTCAGTCCATGATGCACCCAATTTGGCAGGTCTGGACTGCAGACAGGCCATTTTAGCACCTTCCTCTCTTCCTCCATAGATAAATATTTTTTAAATATGTGCAGAATTCATTTTGACATTGTTTTCCTGACATTCCTGACAATTGATTGTGACTGTGCCAGATGTGCGAGATGCCTATGCCTTATATTGTGAGTGAAGTATGAAGGATGAGGAAGACAGACCTATTGGTTATGTTCGTGTAATATACTGTTTTACTGTTCTAAAGATCAACCTTTATGTTTCTCTGTGCTATATTACGCAGATGCATAATGAGTTGTGCTCATGGAAGCGTCCTTTGAGTCTCTGTTTGTCTCTGTGTGCTAATTTAGATTCCACCATATGATGGGTGATCCATTTTGGGGTCACAGTGGTATGGTTGGAGTTGAAACCGGGTCAGGTTGGAAAGGCAACAGCAAGCGAGTCCAAACGTGAGTTTTCCTTGGACTCAAAGCCAGCTCATGCTGGTTGGTGGCTGAAAAGGGAAAAGAGAGAGAAAAAAAGACACAAAGTTTAGGTATGGAGGCTAGCAGCAATAATTGACTTAATGTGTTCCGTAAAAGTGTGTTGAATCTATTAAAGTCTTGCCTTGGATAAAGTTTTCGAAAACATAAATTAGACCGAACCAAGTTGAATTAGTACCCCTTTGAAATGCATTACCTTAGGTGTAATGGGGACTGTCTAGCTGGAACAGAGTTCTGGCACAGCTTGCCTCTAATGGGGAATTATATTTATAGCCACTTGAAATGCACAACCTTAGCACAAAAAAGAACAGATGCAGCTTCCGTCCAACGCTTGGAAACATGGTTACAGTTAGCAAGGAGGTGCTCAAAAAAACTATGGGATGAAGGGAGGGTGTTAATTTTGATAGCTGTTGCTAAGGTCGATGGTGCAGATCATGTTTTAAAGCGCAGATTGGAAGACTCAGGTGAATGTGGAGTGGAGTGAGTGGGATAGGTTTGGGAGGGGACAGGGTTGGGGGTGGGTTGTTGATGCTTGCGTGGTTCGCTGTATGCATTGGAAAGTGAGGTAGAAGGCATAATGGCATAATGACACATTATGCTGTAAGCACTTGAAATGACAACACTTATTCTTCGCAGCAAGCTTTTGCTTCATTTTATTTCTTTTTCACAGCAGCAACTAAAAATACCAACCCTTAGATATGTGGTTGGTGTGTTTTGCTGAATGAAAATAAAGTAATGAAGTGCCTTTCTTTGACTGGCACAAAGATTGATAAAACAAAGTCAGAACTTGCCAAACAATAGTGCATGAAAATACTCTCTCTCTAAATACTACCAACTGGCTCCACATGTAACAGATGGAACATAACCAGAGCTGATTTTGGTGTTGTTTCTGTTCTAGAACAAGCTTCTAAGGGGTGTCATCTTGTATTGTTCTGCAATTGTGTTTTAGCCTAGATGGAGATTCGGTGGGTTTAAACATCCATATTCCTCTCATGCTTATGAGTAAAATTCAACTTGTATGGTTAAACTAGACAATGTAGAGCTGAACTATTTAATTTCCTCTATAAGAGAGTGGGCTATTAATGTGTGTGTGGGTTCTTCCCTTGTAAATGTTAAAGGAACAGGAAGTTACCATGTTGGGGCAGGAGTGAGTCTGGTAACCCATTTCCTGTCAGCCTACCCAGCATGCCCAGGGGACCTAGCACTCCATTATGTGTGATTAGTGTTGATCTGCAGTGGCCTCTGGTCTCTCTCTGCGCTAACAGCTCTGTCAATCTCAGTCGGGGCACAGGGTTTAGCAGTTTCCTTGTTGTGACGCATCCCTAACAGAGGACACTCAGTTGTCAGCTGCACCCTCTCCTCCTCCTGTGGCATCTCCTCATCAGCGCTCTCCGTTAGACTGCTATGATCCTCTTGACTGAGTCTGTGTGTTGGGAATGAGCCCCTTCATTTTTTTTTCTTTTTTACTCTTTTTTTTTTTTTTGTCTCACCAGGCAACGGATGAGGGCGAATCACAGCCAAGTGTGTGGCGAAGGCCATCGCCCTCTAGCCTTGACCCTTATGACCGGTCATCCAGGACAGATGGCGGCAGCAGCGGCAGGACTGCCATGTCCAGCAGGAGTGTGGTGGGTCGTACTCCGGACCGAAGCAGGCCTTGGACCAACCGACACTTGGACAACTGACCCTACGAAGACCGCCTCCTTCGCTCCGTCAAGGCACTCAGCTGGTAAGCTAACACCAAGGCCCCGAAAAAATGGCATGCGTCAGCACCCAGACGCCTCTGTTAGCAGTGCTCTTCAAGCCTGTAAGTCTGAGCTGACAGAATCATGGCTCGGCTTGCTGCAGAGTCTGGCGTGCCAGCAACCATCAAACGCAATCCTTTGGTCGCGCCTCTTTTTTTAGGTTTTAAAATAAGTGTTGTCGAGTCCCACGGGCTCTTGCCCACTATTCTGATCGTAATTAAGGAAAAGTGAGTTTAATTATCCGTGCAGACATCAAACCACCGCAGAGCAAGTTTCTTACTATCGTTCTCTCTCCCTCTTCCCTCCTCTCCCTCCTTCCTTCTCTTTTTTCTTCTTTCTCTATCTGTATTTCTCTATATTTCACCCCTAATCTTTCTCCCTTTGTATCTCTCTATCTTGCTTACTCTTTGTCTCTCACTCTGTCTCCATGTTTGTCCTTTTCTAACTATTCTACTTTTTTTTTTTTTTTTTTCTTTCTCTCTCTCAAAACAGGCCCTTATATGCTGGGAGTGAACCTCAAATGCACCCTTTGGAAAACATCAGTGGCTCTCTTCAACAACAACAAAAAGAAACACACACACACTTCCCTCGGCTTTAAGTTATTCTCAGAGGCAAAAGCTCTTGCTTTAACTGTCTTGTGAGTGTTTGATCGGCTTCAGTACCCCCTCCACACGCTCCTGTATAACAGTCTCTAAGTGCAACCACCTACAAATGGATATCAGCCAACTATACAGCTCCCTGAAGAGGATGGATTTGGAACTCCTCACATGGGGGGAAGGTGTATGTGTGTGTCTGTGTCTGTGTCTGTGTCTGTGTCTGTGTGGGGTGTGTGTGTGTGTGTGTGTGTGTGTACAGGGCAGAAATAACAGACAACTGAGAGAGTGAAGGATTCTGGGATTGGCCCCCACTTTAGGGACGATGAACATTGCTGACCTCACACTAGAGTTGAGGTGAGAGCTGATTGATAGTGATGCACTCTTGCTGTGGATTATCTTACCAGGCCATCAGATGGATTGTGGTCATTTTGGGGACACTCAGGCCTGTTTTGTTTTTTGTTTTTAATCATGTCTCACAGCCCATGTCACTTCCCTTTTCAGTTTTGTTTATTTTGTTTTGCTGTATATCCTCAGTTGGGTAGAATGGGCACCTCTGGGTAGTTTCTGTTTTCTTGTTTGGCCCTGAAGTGTCGCTTGTGCCCCAGCATGCTTCCAAATGCACAGAGGTTTTCAGATAGGCCTATATTAAACTCCGTCTGGGGGCTAACTCTGTCCACATCCATGGCCAACGCAAGCAGCACATCTGCCTGGGTTTTCCTGCTCATTAATTACTATGACAACGCATAAAACCATAAACCCCAACACATCTCAGTTTGAAGCAAAATTGGTGAAATTAAAAGGCAAACCTTTAAGTTTCGTTTGACTTTCCTCAGCCGTGTTGCCATGTTTGGTAAGTCACCTTGTTACACAAATTAAAAGCATCATATTTCCATGGCAAGGAAAGTGCTGGGATTTCCATGATCTCTAATTAGGCTCTTAAGTTGGGCACTGTGTTGGTGATGGAGCTGAAAATACCTCAATATTCTGTAAGTGTGCAGATAGATTGTGATGTGGCAACTCTGAAAGGGCATGGAGTTTGTTGCCGTCACTCAGCTATGGATGTCAAAGTCAAAGTACCTTTATTAGTCTCCTCAAGGAGAAATTTGTTTTGGACTCTGGGGAAAAATGTGTCATATCCACGGTCATCCCTGTAAAAGGCTCACGGGCTGTAGCCGTGTTAATCCTTTTTTTTTTGCAAGTTCTTCAGTAGTTCCTTTTTTGGTTGTCTCCAAATGACTGTAGACGTCTGCTACATGCTATTCTCCTGTCCTCACACTATGTCTCTCTACAAATCTGGGGGGGGGGGAGGGGGTCATCATTGGCACTCCTAACAATCTCTCCGGTCTCCAAAAGGACATGTCCACCTCCTCTTCTCCTTCCCTCTACTCCTCTTTGACCACCAGGGAAGCTGTCTCCACAGCATGCACCTCTTCACCACCAGGAAGGGCCAGACTGGTCCAGTTCTGGTCTGACTCTGGTCCACATCTGGTTAAGTTGCGGCCCAGGGTCTACAGTCCCTCCCCCAGATTGCTTTGAGGACGGTTGCCTCCACTCCACTAAGACTTAACGAGGGGAAACTGGAGGTTGGAGGCTGTTGCTCGGCCAGTGCTTATAGGTGCTGCCACTAAACTTGAACTGGATGTATTTCTTTTTGTTTTGTTTTTATTTGTTTTTCTCCTCTCGCAAACTTTGCACAGACAACCGCGAGTGGACTTCACCCCCCTCCCCCCCCCCCCCCCCCCCCCCCCCTCCCGAATCAGATGGCTCATTCTCCCCACAGGGGGTGTGGCGGGCCACAGGAACGAAGTCCAGGTTTGGGTGGAGACGGAGTCAGTGCAGATGTGACTGGGTTCGCAGCGCGAATCGACAAGTATCTAACGTTTTTTTTTTATTTGTTTATTTGTTTCCTCTGTATCTCTTTGTTGTTGTTGTATATGCTTCCATACAACCCATTAGTCTCTCACGGGGCTGTGGTGCCTTGTATGTGGAGATGGTGTTGATATTTGGATATTTGACATGTGGGTTTGACACAAATGAAAGATTCGTAATACTATGGTCAGTTGTCACCAAAAGGTTAACTCTGGTCAGTCTGGACAGGCCACACATCAGGGATGTAAAGAGCCTCATGAGAGAAGGTGTGTGTGTGTGTGTACTCATTTAGTTGCAGTTTAACCTGTTTATTTTTATTTTTATCTCTGTTATTCCGAAGTAGAGAAGTTTTAGATTGATGGTATGATTGATGTGAGATTAATGGTATGAATGAGCCCCAGGCCACTAGGTGTGTGTGTGTGTGTGTGTGTGTGTGTGTGTGTGTGTCAGTGTCAGAGAGAGTACATGCCAGGTGCCCTTTTGGTTTGTTAAATGTGTTCCAGTGAACATATCCGGTGTCAGCTTATTTCAGACAAGCAGGTAGCCAGGCTCCATCCGCTGCATTGACGAAATACACGCACGCACGCACACACACACACACACACACACACACACACACACACACACACACACACACACACACACACACACACACACACACACACACACACACACACACACACACACAGTCCTGGTCCCTGTTTTAGAAATGTCCACCCTGCTCCTCACAACATTCCAGTTTAATTCCTTGCAGCGTTTCCAGTTTAGACTGGGTCCTGTCCCCTCAACCTGCCACTAAATATACACCCTGCCCCCCATTCCCCCCCCCCGTGTCATCTGGCACAGTTAGCACAAGAAGAGGATGGGGCTGCACAACCTCAGAAGAAAACAATACATTTTTGGATGAATATAGGATGACATCTTCTCATTTATTGATCCACTTTTTATTGGATACTATTCCAGTACCGCTATTAAGAGGATTTTAGCCCTGGTCAGATTTAAGAGTTGACCTCGTATAGACACTGTGTATTGTTGGACACTTTCTTGTGCCAGCCAGGGTGGATAGCATTCCCCTAAGCAAGCCCTCCTCAGCCAAACGCAGTCATTCAAGAAATGTGCTCCCCCACTTCCACCCCCGCATAAGCTTCACTGGCAAAGTTGCTTTTATATTCATATTCAGACAGTGTGGTGTTGATGTCTGTCTGTACTTGTGGTTCACTGCACATTCAACCACCAGCACTCAGGCAATTCCCCAAGTCTCACACCCCCAGAGTCCATTAGCATTCTACTCTTATGTCTGAGGTCTGACCAACCCCCCATCATCACCACCACCACCACCACCAAAGACCCTTCCTAAATTCCCACAATGGCCTAGGCTGGCCAAGCTGCCCCTGGAAATGGGCTGGCTTAGACCTGGGCCAGGTTCGGGGCTTGACACACCCCCTGCCCACCCTCCAATGGGTGGCTGGCTGTTGAGAGCCAATCCTGTTCTTATTTTTATTAGTTTTTCCCCCAGAGATCTTTTGGGGGTCTAAATACAGGAGGAAGCTGGACAGTTTGGCACGCATGCCCATCCCAGGCAGTGGGGGCAGTTTGGCAGCCTTGAGAGTGCACTGACTTAGCAGGGGATGCAGCTTAACAGCTGCTTCGAACCTCTACCCGGGCTGCAGGAAGTGAGCTGAACTGAGCATCCAGTGCTACTGGCCAGCAGCCGCTCTCACCTTCCTGTTTTCTCTTTTCCTCTCTCTCTCTCTCTCTCTCTCTCTCTCTCTCTCTCTCTCTCTCTCTCTCTCTCTCTCTCTCTCTCTCTCTCTCTCTCTCTCTCTCTCTCTCTCTGCCAAGTGGGCCCAAGTGCAGTGGCTATAAATGAATATGTCAGTTAATGCGCAGCTTCCTGAACCTGAATCATCTGAGATCGGACTGAGAAAGCACTGCTGTGTAACACACACACACACACACAGATGCATGCTTGCATGGCCGTCAGCAAGCCTCCCACACTCTGTCTGTACCTTGCTGACCCCAGAGCACCCTTTAATTCCCTCTGCCTTCTGCATGTGCCCTCAGGTGGGGGAGTAGCAGTGCAAGGCCACCTGGCTCCCAGGAAGTGTGCAACTGTCGGAAACTGTAGTTTTAATGTGCCCAAGATTCCTCTTAGCCAAAAGGCTTGGAAAATGGTGCCTTCATAAAGGTCAGGTTAGTGTGTGTGTGTGTGTGTGTGAGAGAGAGAGAGAGAAAGAAAGAGAGAGAGAGAGAAACGGCTGCTTTCAATTCAGCTGAGACCCGTAGATCACCTCTCCCCCAAATAAATACACATTCACAAACATGTATACACACATGCGTACACACGCTCACATACCTACACATATGCCCCCACACACCCCATATGGACCCCCTTCCCATACATATCCAGTGCTGCAGCAGGGTGTAGGCTTTCACAGAAGAGGATTTTCTAAGAACACAACCTGCAAGGGCTGACCAAATGATACTCTTTAGTGAAACAGTTCTGCTTGTTTGCTGATTCTCATAATCTACTGAACCAATACCAGCTACAAGTGCAAGTCCTTATTTCCAATCTAAGTTTGTAGGCTCTCCAGGGATAGAATTCCACTCGTCTTTTTTGTTTGTTTGTTATTTGATTCATTCCTACATTTACCTGCCAACCAACACACATTCTCTCTCTTTCTTTCTCTCTCTCCCTCTCTCTCACACACATTTTTCTCTCACACATACACACACACAAACACCTCCTTTTAGAAATGAATCTTGAATATAGGCAACATAGCAGCAGACAGGCACCTGAATTGATGAATTGGCATGTGTCCTCAATGGCAGCCGTTAGAAAGGAGGTGTCATGGTGGCAGTGGACCTCAGGGCCACTATTCTGCACTTAACCAGCACTTAAAAAGACCCATTTAAAATAAAGCCCCTTTTATTTCTCTACCTTAACATGTTGTTTCTCTCTCTCTCATATCTTTTGCATTTGTTGTAGAAGTATATATTACACTTTTTTTCTTATTTACTGAATGTATGGCCATCTGAGATGTGTGTATATAGTATGTGTATTTGTTTTGCACTGGCCAAAAGGAAATTCGTTAAATTGCTTAGCAATTGCAGGACAGCTCCCCGAGGGGAGTTGTGGATTTGTTAAGTTTGTTGTACAGACGACAAAAGTGCTATTTTTGTTTAAATTGTCATCGTTTCTTAAAGCACGGGGCTTTGATTTGACCCGTGCCTATACCTTCTAATATTTGTGCCAAAATCATTCCAGAATATATCCAGTTTACAGTTTTAACAGGTCTGTTCAGTTGTGTTGGAATAAAGGGTAAATATTTGATTTTGTCTTTCATTTAGTAAACTTAACTTGTCCATCGTTATGTGACGATGTACATTTTTTTTTTAAGCGAAAAAGATGTCTTATTTTGGAAGTTTTATTTAAAAGAAAATCATGTAATTTTGTAATGTGGGCCTACTTTGATATTTGGAGTGAGTTTAGTTTCCCTTTTTAATGTTAAGATTGTTCTTTTTTGTCATTCTCTTTAATACACTCCTGGAGAGTAATTCTTGAATGCATGGGATCTCTTAAACCCTACGGGTGTGTTTTGGACTGTGCTTAGACCAGATGGAATGTGTTAGAGATCTGAATAAGAATATCAATGGATGGATGTGATGGATCAGTCAACTGAATGAACAGTGTTATCGGAAGTTGCTTTTCTAGTATTGGCTGTCTCCTCATCTGTTCTAGGGTGCATCTCCTGAAAGTTTCATTGTGCAACTACCATCATTAAGCGTCCATCATGTCATCCGGACTCTCTCCTAGTTAGCCCAGTGATGCAGTGATGCTTTGGGGAGATGCGCCGTCATGCAGGAGCTGCTTTGTGTTCCTGCTCACTCTGGGTCTCCCTGCCAACCCTATCAGTCCATCCAGCCCTCTGGGTTGGCTCACAGCGTACTGTGTGCAAGAGCGCTGCCAAAGAAAGTCAGATCTTAAAACACAGACACAGACATACTTATTCCAGGTGTCACACATACATGTCTGTATGCCTCTAAATCCATTGGCACAGCCTGTGAGACACACACACACACACACATAAATGGCACAGCCTGTGAGACACACACACACACATACACACACACGCACTTCACCCATGCATTTTGGCCACAAGGAAAAAACAGCCCTGTACAATTTAACAAGGGAGTTTGACATGAACATGGGGTATGTGGTTTGTATTTTTTATTAAAGCAGTGTTTGTAAAATGGATAAACCCCACCACAGTCTCCGTGGGGGTGGGGGTGGGCTATGACAATGAAGAGGATAAAACTGCATCTGAACAAATTGGCATATTGTTGCTTAGTGCTTCTCTGTATATCAGCAATAGAGGGTCGCTAGTGTGGCCCGCCTCACTGTTCTGGTAATTCTTTGTGCATGTATAATCTTACCATGAGCTGCATGTAGGACTCTAAGCTCCCCCGCTGTACAGGAGACTATGTATTCCAGTTCAATAAAAAGCAACCTATTTGTAACAGACCTGCCTCAGATGTTGTTAATTTTTGTGTATTTTGGCTTGTTTACATAAACTCAAACATTTTTGATTTTCTATCCTGTGGAAATGAAGGGGGAAGGAACAGAAGGCGATCCAGAAATGAATTGTAAGGCCCATTTGACCAGCACATTCTGAAAAAAGGGGAGGCTTGTTTTATCTGGTACATTTCAAATGTAGTGGTTATTTTCATGAAATGGATGTGCTTCCCAGTATATTGCAGACTTGATTTGTGGGCGCGACCACAGCAGATCCAAAATGGCAGCCTGGAGGAGAGTCTGGGGTGGCGTGGGGCCAAGCCAGTCTGGCTACGCTCCTCTCTCAGCACATAGCGCCGAAATGCGCTTCCCAGCATCACCCGGCCTTAGAGATCCACTTCAACACCACAGCATGATAAGCAAATGGTCAAACAAATGAGGCAATTACTTGTGTTGAGGAAATGTAAGCAGGACTAAAAAATATTCTCACAGCGCCCTCTTTTGTCAGGCAAGAAATGGCAAAGGTCAACTAAGATAATGCCCAACTCAGACTGACCAGGCCCAGGTTTGGTACAGATATATGTGCGGCAGGTCTGGGATTAAATGATTTGGAAGTTGGGAATACTAATTGAGTGTGTGTGTGAGTGTGTGAAAGGTAGGCTGTACTTGCTTCCTGTCCTAGGCAGAGATTTAGCTGTGAGAGGCCGTGAGCTTGGTACGGTCCTGCTTAACCTGATTGGCTTCCCATGCATCCAGTCAAGCATGTAAATGACTTACACAGCATGTGTATGCCTGTTGCTTGTCAGCCTCCACTGAGAGTTGAAAACAGCCACCTGATGACATATTTACCCTTGTAAAAAGAGGTATTGTTGGCTGCCGGCTCCAACAAAAAGCCAAACCACACCACCAGAGCTGATGCAGTACAGACATTGTGTGTGTGTGTGACAGAGTGTGTAACATTCCCTCTGTCTCACCTGTTCCACCCCCTGTAGGCCAGAACATTATTAATTATCAGGAATGCAAGACGAAGCTTCTTGATTAGTGTCTTCAACACAAGTGCTTCCTGAAGCCCCAGAAAACAGCAAAGCTGAATTTATTCTTTAGTCTTAGTTTAGAGATGAATAGAGGGTATGTGTGTGTTTGTGTGTGTGGATTGATGTGTGTCTTCCCAGGAGCTGTGTATGAGTTGGTGTCTGGCAGTGTGTGTGTGCCCAGTGGTGGTGTATGAACTCGAGGTGTGTGTGTATGCCCTGTGGCAGTGGATGTACGCTGTGTACAGTGTGAGACAAGACGCCCTTCAGCAGATGGGCCTAGGCGTGTCGGAGCATGTGTATTGGCGCGCCGCACGAGCTCTGGGTGTGTGTGTGTGTGTGCGCAACACAACACCTGCCACCCATTACACAATCTGTAGTGATCAAAAGAGCAACGAATGGGGACAAATCAGCGTTCAATTATTCACTCTTTCACCGTCTTTTCCTTGTTTCCTTCCCAGCCCTCCATCATGCTTTTTCCCTTTCTGTTGTTCTCTCTCCGTTCCAAACAACTGTCTCCTTTGCTTAATTCCACACTCAGTGAGATCGGGCACCATGTTCCAGTCAGACGGAATAAGCTCAGTAAATAAAAAAAATAAATGTGCAAACAGACGACTGAAAAAGGGGAGAGTGCACATGGGGGTGATGGACTGCATTCGCAAACCGAGCTGCCGGGTCTAATTTCACCAGCGGTCAATCCGACTCCCACTGTGCTTTGCCGCTGCCAGGGGTGGCCGCAGGGCCTGGGGAGCAGGCCAGTAGGATCATGGGGAGGTCAAACATGAGAGGGCCGAGGCCTTTGCAAGGGCAGCTCCGTGCATCAGACACAAGCCCCCGGGGAGCTGGAAGAGGAAGCGACTCTGCACTTCACTTACAGCCCTCTGACAGTCCTTTAGAGACCACCACCGTAGACCACCACCCCACCTCACACAGTAGGGCACCATGCCATTGGGTTCTTCATTGGTGACTTTCCATGCCAGTCTAATCTGTTAATTGGTGTGACTTCTTTGCTTCACTAGTAGTTAGACACCTGATAAAATCTCAGTTAGTCATGTTGAAGGAATGTTCTCCAAGTGTGTTTATTTGAGCTGTTTATGGCCTCCTTTGTAATGTTTGGAGAAAAGGCATCTGCAACATGCATGAATGCAATGAAAAGAAAGGAGGCATCTGAGGCAATCACGTCTGCTATGCCATAACCTCCTTGGCTCTGTCTTATTGACTAACGCCTCACGGCGAAACACACACAGACACAGCTTGTTTATTACATCTTTTAATTAACAAATTCTTTCCATAATATAAAAAAAGGTTCACAATGACAATAACTATAATAAAAAACAGAAAAAAAAAACAAGCAGCTTGCAAACAGAGCAGGCAACACAAATCTATGCTTTAGACTTCAATATATTTTCACAAAGTAAAACTATCTGCATGGACTACAAACATTACCTAGTTATTTTATCTTGACATTACATCTAGCTCTGCAACAGAAGCGTTTTGTAGAAGCTTTCACTTCAGAAGACATCCTTTTGGAACATACACTATTGATCACCGTGGAGCAACTAAACATAATCTCAGTACAAAAATAAAGAACATGTCCATGAAGTGAGTGCAGCTTCCAGTTTGGAGAGCAGAGAGTTCAGTCCCTCTTCTGTTTGCTGTGGGAAATGGTTGTTTGTGTGTGTGTGTGTGTGTTTGTGTGTGTTAATGCTGTAATGAACATGGTAGACGGCTCAGTTTAGAGAGGTCAAGTCACCTCTCCTTCTTAGACAGAACGACAGACATACAGACACAGACAGACAGACAGACCAGGGCATCTGAAGAATAGTGAAAAAAGGTCAGCAGACTGCCTTTGAGTTCCTCTTGACCTCTTCAGCTGGCAGACCAGCCATCAGTTATTGGCGATCATAGAAGGCAAGTGTTTATACACACACACACACACAGGCCCTCATTCACACACACACACTGTAACAGCAGGCGGGCACACACACATACATCTGACTAGTAATCCTATGATGACATTCAGACATGACTGTGGGAGTGGTTTAGATGCTAGAGGCAGGCTGTGGGTTGGCTGTGGGTGTGGCCTGTCGTGGCATGGTGTACATGGCGCCCAGGAACTGGTCAGCGATGCGTCCGGCCTCCCGCAGGCCGCTCAGCAGGGCACCGTGCACTGTGGCTGGGTAGTTCCTGATGGTGTGCTCGCCTGCAAAGAAGAGGCGTGGAACAGGCTAGAGAGAGAGAGAGAGAGAGGAGAGAGAGAGAGAGAGAGAGAGAGAGGAGAGAGAGAGAGAGAGAGAGAGAGAGAGAGAGAGAGAGAGAGAGAGAGAGAGAGAGAGAGAGAGTTTTAGGACATACATGAACTTTCCACATGGGCCGACAAACAGACAAAACACCACATGCCATTTTTCTAAGTTAAAGGTGTAAGATGTAGAAGATCTCTTATGAAGCAGGAGGATGATAATGCACAATACACTAGTACCAATCCCCGATGCATGCATGTACCTATCCTGTAACAAAAAACACCATCTTATAGCTCCCAGACTAAATACACGCTTCCTTGCTTATTCATGATTGATTTACAGTCGGCACTAATGAACAAATAAACTCGGAGGGACAGCTCTACGCCAGCAGTGTCCCCACTCTTCAGCACAGCACACACATAAATAAGCTGAGCCCTGTTCATTAGGAACTCCACCTCGCCCCCCACCCCTGAAATTAAAACCACGTCATGGTGGTGGCTCCTCTGCATGTTTGTGTGGTCTGGAGCGGCAGATTTGGGAGGGGGGGGGGGGTGCTTAATAAGCTGGTGTGATGAGGAGCCAAGCCCAATAATGGGTTGTCGTGGGATCATTGCTGCAGACTCAGACAGAGACAGTTGCATTTGCAGTACAGTAAAAACAAAATCCTCATGTAATCAAGTTGAGAGAAAAAAAAAAACCCAAAGCCAACCATCAGCCAATCTCCAATGGTGAGAACGTCTGCACCCACCATAGTTAATAAACCAGGTCATCATCCCATCATCCCACTGGAGTGGACATATCCAGTTCATGATAGGCCTATATGTATAGCCCAATACTCAACTGTAATTGACTAGAATAATAGTGTTTGTAATGTACTTGAAAACTTCTTTATCACAGCCAAGTGCTGGCTCAGGTCTCACTGCATGTACCTGTGATGCTCCTGGGATTGCCGGCCCAGGTGTTATTGGCTGTGCCATGAGGTCATAATCGTTGCCGGAGGAACCGGCTGCCACATACGAGTAGGAGCCGCGGGCCCAGGGGTCAGCACGCCAGCGTGTCACCACCGTCTCTTTAGGCTGCAGGGGCAACAGGGCACAGCAACGAGTTATTTCAGGACACAAGACACACACAGACACACGCACAGTGGCAGTGACCTACATGGAGTATAATCTACAGTACCCTCCAGAATTATTGGCACCTCTGCTAAAGTTGATTAAAAAAAACGGGTATAAAAAATAATCTGTTGGTGATTTATTGTAATCTCACAAAAAAAAAAAAAAAGGGAAGCAAATTTATTTTGAGAAAAAGGAAAATCTCAAAGAAATAAATATTTTTTTAACGAAAACACATTGCTCACAATTATTGGCACCCCTACTTTTAATACCTTCTTTAGCCTCCCTTTGCCAATAAAACAGCTTGTATATTAACCCATGACCACCCCCATAAAGTTTGAGAATACAAAGCAAGACATTTAATTTCGTCTTTAAAAATCTCCCCAGATCGTCCAGATTAGTAGGTCCACACTTGTGCATTCTCCTCTTTGACTCACCCCACTTTTTTTTTCTATTGAGTTTAGATCAGGGAACTGAGATGGCAATGGACAATGCTTGATTTTGTCTTCAGTAAACCATATTTGTTTTGATCTGGACAATTGTTTTGGTTCATTGACATGATAAATGATCCATCATGACCAACTTTAGTGTCTTGCTAGAGATGGACAGATTTCCTTTGAAAATGTTCAGGTTTTTCTTGTTGTTCAGGATGCCATGCACCTTAATTAGATTCCCAAGGCCTTTGGGAATAAAAACAGCCCCACAATAGTACAGCTCATCCACCAGAATTCTCATTAGGTATGGGATTCTTTTCAGTATAGTCATTCTTATATATATGCCAAACACACCAAACGTGTTGCAATTTTCATTTCATCTGACAATAGACCACACTTCCAGACAAATTCACTGTACCATTTAGTAACTTGTTTACATTGGTAATTACATTGTTTATTACAATGCCGTTTACATTAGTAATTAAGTGACTGGACTGGACAGTGACTGCTACCTAGCATGCCATCTAAATAAGCTATTAGCAATGAGGTCACTTTTGAAGATGTTTTGGGGGACTTGGTGACCCCAAGATGACCTCTTTGTCTGTAACTCTCCAATAGTGGTTCCTATGGAATTTTTTGCCTATTTTACCATCCTCCATACTGTACGTGGTGGCAAAATAACTTTGGGTCTTTGTCCAAGCATGTTTGTCACATTTCCAGTTGATTAGAACCATGTAATCATTGTTTTAACTATAAATATAGGCATTTTCAACAAAGTACCTAGTTTGTATAGACATTCTCTGACTTACAAATGTCAACACACTTTCTTTTCATTTAAATTTAGTGTATTCTCTTGTCTTTCTGATGTTGAAAAATGACTAGAGGATTTAGCCTACTTAGAGTCTAAACTACTACTTAGAACTACTTCTGAGAGCTCACAGACACTCTGATTAACTTAAATAAGTTGAAATTAGAAAAGAAAATAGGTTTTGTATATAAGATTTTTCTAGGGGTGCCAATAATTGTGAACAACGTGTTTTCGTTAAAAATATATAATTTTTTTATGAGATTTTCCTTTTTCTCAATAAATTTTCTTCCCTTCAAGGGTGGAATTTTCCTCATTGTTTTCATTGTGAGAGTATAATGAATCATCAAAAGATTATTTTTTATACCTGTTTTTAGTCAACTTTACCCAAGGTGCCAATAATTCTGGAGGGTCCCAAATTTAAACGAGCGTAATGGTTAATGGCTACCAGAGAATGTTTTTGAGTCACATCGTTGTAAATTTCATATATGATGATGGTTGACAAAATGGTTTGTCTTCTCCATCATCAAGTTTTTCAATAGGCTAAACATATAGCCTTAACTCTAAACAGCTGTTATGTTAGGCTTACATAATTTTGAAATGTCATGCAGCCATGCTTAAATTTTGTGTATTATAATATAAAAATTCAGTATTCATTATTGAAGCTTAGCTGGAATGATGTTTTTCCCCATCATCTTTTTAAAGCAGGCCTACCTGCAGGCATATAATTGGGCTACGGGTTTTCTACAAAAATAGCATGTTTGAATGGGTACTGCACTAGTTCTTCTAAACCTGGAAAAAGGTTCTTTGATCCTTCAGGAAGAGCATCAGTTTAAATCAGTCAGCTCAATGTCAGACTTTCAGCCCACTCATGCTGACTCACCTGTGGGACAGCACTGCTGCCAAAGATGCCTTTGAGGATGGCGAGGCAGCGGCCGACGATCACATCGTCACTGATGTTCTCCATGATGCCCGCCGCTTCTCCCGCCATCAATGCCAACAGGATGGGAGCTGGGAAGGGACAAAAATAGGGGACAGAGTTGTGGTGACTGCACACAGAGGCAGACAAACCCCCCCACCACATTCCAACAACGTGTCAGTCTCCAGAAGTGAAGCTCACCCTTGTAGAGGTTCCAGAAGAGGAAGAGCTCGCCTCGACTGGCCGTGGTGCTTCCCACGTGGCCAAACAGGTTCACACTGGGGTCCCAGAACACACGGTCAAAGCACAACACCACCTACAGGAATGGAAGACACATACACCCACCTTAACTTAACTTAACCAGGAAACTGCACACATCCTTCTCCCTCAAACTGTTTACAAATAGACAAGAGTTAAAAAACTGACTCATGAGAACAAATTTGTTTGTGTTAAATATTTGAATTTGAACAAGAGTTTATCATATACGGAAAACAAATTCAGAGCTCACCCTGAGGTGACGTGAAATATGTTACTATAATTTTTATCTATCCACTTAATCTATTTTAAAACACTCTACTTAGCATCTTAATAGCCATGGCAGACCTAGTCCAGCTGCTTTCAATACTGAAGAGCAGCTAGTGGCGACACAGCCAGGCTCATGTCTGATGCTGAGCGCCATCTGCTGGTCAAAGCCCAGGAGGGTTGCAGGGTTGCATAATACTGCAGCATTTTTCTGCTGCATCCGAATCAGAGCGATGAGGAACCGCAGAGGGTGATGCACTCCCCCTGATGATGCTCTGGAGTGTATGTCTGTGTGTGTGTGTGTGTGTGGAGGACTCAAATCCGACCCTGCTAAAATGACAGACACACAAACACACACACACGCTATTACATCAGGTCAGCTGACTCTTAGTGGAGAGGGCTTGTAAGTTTGGTCCACAGGTGACCTTGTCCCAAATGATGCTGTAACTTCTACTCATTCAGCCAACAGATCAGTGTTCCTTCAACCCACGTCAGAAAGCTACAGTACGTACTTGACCAACAACCAATCAGAGGCATAGAACTACTGGGAGGGGCTCTCGGCGTGTGTGGCTGGTTTGCGGGTGTTAGTGACGTTGACACAGTATGAGTTTCAACTGCTCTTTTTGCTGTGTGTTTTGCATTCATGGGGTTGTTAACTTTCACGGCTGTCTTGGTTCTGCATTAAATAGGGTGCCAGGAAGGGAAGGAACTACTTCATCACAGCATGGCACATCCTGAGATCATCAGCTTAAGGGTGCATCTCGCAGCAACACAGCAGTAGTGTGTGTTTAGATATGTTACCTTGTATATATGTGTGTGGTTAGAACATAAGTATAGTGTTTCACACATGGTTTTGAAGACTATGGGGTGGAGACCTTGCTTGAACCGTCTAGAAGGGGTTCAAGAAAATGTTGTGTATGGTAAAATTAAATCCATCAGTTTGGTACCAGATTGGTTTATTTATAGTTATATTTATGGAGATTTTGGTGGTTTAAATAATGATAAACACACTGGTGGGTAGCCTTTTAGTAGGCCAATGAATGGTGATGACACCACAAAAAGATCACACTCAAAAAGCATGGTTAACAGTTTGGAAATGGTCAAAACAAAACAAAACAAAACAAGTGGTTACCTGTGTGATTTGGTTAACTGATCGTATGCAGCTTAGGTGTTCATAATGAGTGTCTGTAATATGTGCCTCATATACCGTGTGTGTGTCTGTGTCTGTGTGTGTGTGTGTGTGTGTGTGTGTGTAAGAGAGTGTGAGAGAGAGAGTTTCTGTGCTGTGTTCCTTTGTGTGTGCAGTATGTGGCTGTAAAAAGTGTGTGTAATATGTACCCTGTGCATGTGTGTGAATGTGTGTGTGTCGTATGTACCTTGTTGAGGTTTCCGAAGCCCATCCTCTGGATGGCTGCAGTCTTCCACTCGGGCAGTGGGGGCACAAACTGCACAGCAGGCGGCTGTTGCTTGAGCACGCCCAATGGGAGCGTGCACAGCACCGCGTCACACTTGTAGATGAAAGTCTGAGTGGTGGAGCGTGTGTTCACCGCTATCACCTCACAACCTACACACAGGTCATAAATAACAAGATAAGGAGCAAGAGAATTTAGATCAGTCAGTAGTCCCTGTCCCTCACTGTGTGTAAGTTTGTGTGTGTGCACATTTTGTGAGAAACTTTTCCATGGGCCATGTATGATGAACACTTAGTATTAGGGGTATATGTAGGGATGGTCAAATAATTGGTTAACCGTTCGAAATATACTAGTACACAAACATTTATATCCCTATTCGGTTATTTTAAACTGTACAGGGTCATGTAAGTTGTGCTTAGCATAGAGTCTTTTATTGTCCTATAAGGATATTCTTTTTCACACACATCATTACATTCCAAACAAAGACAGCAGCATCTGATGTTAATGTACATGCAGGACATACACAGCCTCATACAGCATATCACATATAACACATAACCCCCCCCCCCCCCCCCATGTCACAGATAAGTTCTGTGCAATCAAAATAAACAGTGGATCTAAGAGTTTTTTGGGGTTTTCTTTTTTCTGTTTATGTAATGTATGAGAGTGTAGCCTACACGATGTACAGATATAAAAGGGACACCACCAAATTTACAGTCTAATGAACGACTGTATTTGCATTGTGTTGCTAGAGACTCGTTGCTAAGCACACAGTACCAGAAAGACAAGAAGCTATTCACCTTATGCTGTTGATAATGCACCCTCAAAATAGCAGTTTGTATGCCCTGTCTCACGTACACACACACACAGACCATGAAGCTGAGTAATATGGGACCTGAACTCACCAGAGGCAGTGTAGCGGACTTGCCGTACGGCCGTGTTGAGTTTGATGTCCAGCCCTTCAGCCAGAGCCACAGGGACACATGAGTAACCGTTACGCACCGTCAGGTGACTCCCTGTAAACTCAAAGTCATCATCCTGAGAGTGGGGGAGAGACAGAGAGAGAGACACACATATGACTTTTCCAGCCTTTATCCAAATACACATCCTTGATGCGTGACAAAAAGTCATTAGCAACAGCAACAGTTTGACACAGGCTCATCAAAGAACACAGGCTGAAAGTGCTCCACCCAGAGTGTGTGAACTGTGCCCTAGGGAAGAAGTGCAGGGCAGTACCTGGTCCCAGTGTTTGAGGGAAAGGGTGGAGAGTGGGGTGGCGTTGGCAAACTCCAGGTTGGCAAAGTGCCAGTCGAGGATCTGCCGGTCACGGGATGACAGGTACACATCACTGCAGGAACAAATCAACAACACATTACAAACAAACACATTAAGACTCGTAATGTCATGTCCTAGACTTGAGCAATAAGCCCCAAGAGGCCGTGGGTTCCAGGGATTTTAGAACAGCTCAGGCACAACGCTTCTTAGCTTCTGTGTGTGTGTGTGTGTGTGGTTCACACCTTGGGGGATTTGCCTCCAGCTCCTGAAGTCTCTCCTCCAGCTTCACCTGCATCTCTGTCAGCTCATCATATTCCTGGGGCGAGAACACACACATGGAGTCAGAGCGTAGTCAGAGTGCAGACAGCCCACAGAGCACAGAGGAAAGATTCACTAGTACACATTCTTAACAACCACTCATTTGACACAGGGCTGCCCTGAGCTCTCCTGCACGCCCTGTTCAGACAAAGTTGATGCAGAGAACTTCTGGTTTCAGTTACTGCACACTATGGTGAACATGTTTCACACACACTGAAAAACAACATATTTGTGCAATGTAATATATCCCATCATATATCCCATCACTCTTCAGAGAATGTGAGCGCGTGTGTGTGTGTAGAGAGAGATGGTGCCAGAGATGTGACTCCAGAGGTGTGTAGAGAAGGTCCCAGAGATGTGAGTGGGAGAGGGGGAGAGAGAGAGAGAGAGAGAGAGGGGGGGGGGGGGGGGGAGAGAGAGAGAGAGAGAGAGAGAGAAGAGAGAGAGAGAGAGAGAGGTGTTCAATCTTTACATCCTTCATTGAAATGAACTATAGTATGCTATGTGTCTAAAATGATCTGCAACAGTAAAACTAAGGACAACAGTTCAACAAGGGCTCATGGACTAGAAATCCAAAGAGGCAGGCCTCTGACTGACTGCACTAATAGTTCCAAGAGCCATGCACAGACAGACAGGGATTCCTCCATAATCGCCATTGTAAAATAAGGCTGAAGAGGGGAATTTGTGACAAAGAATGCCTTTATTTAATCACTTCCAATTATCTGCCTAACAACATAAGTGCTTTTAATGGATCTCAAACACAGCTGGAGGGACTGTGTGGGAGATGGAATGTTGACAAATTGGCCCCCTCCCCCCTTTTATTTCTTGCACTAGTCCTCAATTTTTATACCAATCCCCTTTTCCTGCTGTTCTGACGTGCACATTCCTGAAGACCAGGGAGAGATTAGTTTGCGGGAAATGGACCATGCGGAGTGCAGGTATAAATAGTTGCGTGGCACGTTAACATGGCTCAGTGCTCCATTAATAATTATGGTTCCACTTGGAGGCAGAGCTATGAAAAATAAAACACTCAAACGTAAACAACTCTGACAGAGGTGCAGAAGCCCTTCTCACAGAAAGAAGGGTGCAAAAAAGTGTGTTTTTGTTTGTGTGCGAGACTGAGGAATGGATAAAATGTCCCTAAAGCACTCTGGTATGGCACTACACATTTAGATAAAGGGCCTGGTAATTCAGCAGGCTGTCTGATCACATTGGACTAAAGGGTCTTCTTCATTGCTGGCCAGGCCGAATTCAAACACTTCTGATCAATTTTAGACCAAAGACTCTTCTTCATGGCTGGCTAGGTTTCATTCAAAGACTTTTGGCTGCTTTTGTTAAACTGCCACACTGCCTGGATAACATACCTGTAGAAGTAGTGAGCATACTTGGGACTGAATTGAATTTAATACAAATGTTACAATATACATTGCCCCCTGGAATTATTGGCACCCCTGGTAAAGTTGATGAAAAACAGGCATTAAAAAATAATCTATTGGTATTGTAATCTCACAATGAAAACAATGAGGAAAAAATCCAACCTTGAAGTGAAACAGAAATGTCTTTTTTTTTTTTTATAAAAAGACAGGTGCCACAATTATTGGATAAATACAGTCACACATGGAGAATTACAAAAATCATAACTAGACTTTGCCACCTTGACTTAACGATAAGGGACTAATTGGGCTGTGGCAGCTTGTGTCTCACCTTGCAGAGGGCGGTGAGGTCGCGGTGTTTGCTCTTGACCAGGAACTCAGCTGTGATGTCTCTGGGAGGCTTCACCTCACTGGCCTCCTTATACTGCTGATGGAGCTCCTTCACCCGCTCCTTAGTGGCAAACATCTGAGACAGATGGACAGAGAGGTAGAAGAGGGAGAGAGCGAGGAATGGAGAGAAAATGGAGGGATGGAGATAAGAAAAGGAGCACCAATATAAGTCATCAACATTCCATAAAAAGTCCCTAGTCTCTGCTCATCTGGACCCTTACAAATACTATACCTAGTTGTGAAGTGTTGTGAATTAAGGTCAAGGCAATACTTTTTTTTTTTTTTTTTTTGGGGGGGGGGTTATGCCTTTAATTTGATAGGACAGTGGAGAGAATGACAGGAAACGAGTGGGAGAGAGTCTCGGGGTGGGGTCCGGAAAGGACCACAGGGCGGGAATTGAACCCGGGTCACCAGCGTATGGTGCAGGTGCTCCAGCCCGTTGCGAAGTCATGGCAATACTCTTAGGCACCATAGTTAAACAAAAGAAAGTGAAGGTAGTGTAAGAACAGTTCAGGTACCTTGTTGAGGAGTTCCTTGAGCTCTTCTTGAGTTTTCACGATTTTCTTCCAGTGTTCGATCTGTTCATCCTTCACATGCTTCTCCTGTAACCTGCACACAGGCGCCCAGCAACATCAGACCAGAGCTTGCAGATAAGGAGAGCAATGAAGTTTTGGGAAAGGAACTCAACAGGCAGTGGAGTGGAAGTCAGGGGAGATGACTAGAGAATTGCATTGAAGGAATAGAAATGAGTAGAATAGAGAGTGTGCAAAAATAGAATACAGTGTGGAAAGCTGTAGATCTGGAGAGTTTCTTGGAACTAATGGTATTGTGGCCAAGACGGTGCTCCTTGGTGGAGGAGCATGAGCAATTCAGCAAAAATCTTCCAAAATCCAAGGCACTTGTCTATAGGCTAAAAGGTTTAATGGGAAAATCTACATGTTTATAGACCATAGTCCTTCACCGCATTTTAGCGTCTAGCCTTCTTCAGGAAGTTAATCAGGTGTGTGGTGAGTCAGGGTATACAGGGTATCATGTGAGTGTCAGACAGCAGGTGCAGATATTCAAGCAATCAATCTAACAAGTCAACCGATCACAATCAGTGTGCATTAGGTCCATCTATTTCAAAGAATTCCATGCGGTCAGCAGGGGGCCTCATCACTAAAAACCCTAACAAGAAGAGCAGGCACCTCTCAAGTCAAGCTATAAAGAATGAACCACATGTCAAAAGACAAATGCCCAAACCATTTCCATACAATAACGGCATACAAAGTTTGGAACTGAGGAGGAAAAAAAAAGGAGCTGAATGAGGTGAATAAAATAGAAATGAGTACAGGTGCTGATGTGAAATAGAAATGGGTTAAAGAATGGCATAAAGTTAAATAGAGTTGATCAGAATTGATCAGTGAACAGCTGCAGCGGTGGTGAAAGGGTTCTGCCGTGGTGTGGTGGGTTGTATTCCATTATATTCCATTGTTTTCCATACAACCCAACATGTATGCCATTGTTTTCCATACAACCCAACATGTATGCCTGTGTGCATCGTGCAAGGCCTTCACGGTGAAATATACACTACTGTTCAAAAGTATGGGGTCACTTAGAAATGTCCTTGTTTTCATTATTAATGTTGTAAATGACTGAAAGAAATGGCTGATCTTTAATGCAATATCTACATTGCCCATTATCAGCAACCATTCATCCAATGTTTCAAAGGCACATTCTGTTTACTAATCTGATATCATTTTAAAAGGTTAACTAATAATAAAATATGCTGCCCTGATTAAAAAAACAATCAATCCAAATGATCTCAGCTGGTATTCTGTCTATAATGGAGTGGAATGGAAATGGAATGGAATGCAGAACAGAATAGAACAGGCTAGAGTGACAAGAGTTAAGGAGAAAGAGAAATGGAGTTAATAGAATATGGTAGAGTGACAGGAATTAAGGTGAAAGTGCGTTGAAAAAGGCTCCTATGGGCCTCCCACTCACTGGATGACCACCTCCAGGGCCTGGCCCAGGGACACAGGCTTGTTGTTGAGGAAGTTGAAGTCCAGCTGATGGCTGAGGTAGGAAGTGGCCTCCAGCAGCCGGTTGAACTCCTGCTCCACCATCTCATCCTTCTCCTTGGGCACCTGGGGCCAAATACAAAGGTAAAAAACAAAGAAAGAAAGAGAAACCATACATGTGTAGAGCTGAATGCAATTTTAATTATTGGTCTACACTCTAGAACCTTCCATCAGGCTTTTCTACTTCCAGGTTGAAGTCCTTCTCAAAAACCTACAGTGTTGTCATCTCAAATACCAAACATTCAGTCAGGCAAAACCTCCAGAGGTTAGATTTGGGCTTCATTAACAACCAAGGTTTTTACAGCAGTTGTTACATTGATTGGCAATCTTCTGTTAATTGACAGACACATACCACATACAAGCACTTCCGGAAGCCTCTATACCCCCAACCATGTTTCTTCCTACACTGCACTAACCCTCATTCAGACAGTCCCTCAAAGTAACAGGGATAGGAGCACATACACAAGATCCCATACACATGAGTAGTAATAGTAGTACTAGTACTAGTAGTAGTAGTAAGAGTAATAATGAGCATCAAAAGCAATGACGTATCTCAGGAAAAGGATGGGCCCACATTCTTTAATGGTGTGTGTGTCTGTTCTTCTGAAGAGAACGCAGTAGTAGTTGATTTATTCAGTAAATGAGTACTTACACTGGTGCAGCGTTCCCCCTTGAAAAAGAGACAGAGTGAGAGAATTACAACACTGATAGTCACATGACAGGGCTTCAAAGGTCAAAAGTTAAAAATGTCTATTCAGGCTTCCCCATGCTACTGGGCTGCATAGATGGAAGGAGGATGTGAACACCTCCATTTGAAACAGGAAACTAGGAAAAGGGTCATCAGTAGATCCTAATACTGAGATGCATCGTCGGACCGCACCGAACACACACTCACATTCTTTACTGACAATATCAAGCAAGCACTACGGTGGTTGTGGATGTAAGGACTGGACCGTGCAAACAACAAAGTCTTAAAATGAAACATCCTTTAAATTTGGAAGTCACTAAATGCTAAACTTTCACCATTCAATATTCAACGAGATAAATTGAATGAGAGAGAAAAGAAGACTTAAACAGCTGCAATCAGCCAGCAGAACCTTCAACAACTTGCACAGGCCAAGAGGATGACAATTCAAGAACAAACACACACAGATGCAGCCATACTGTACTCACAGCTTGACCATTAGCCTCGTAGAGTGGACACTTCTGTTTGATCTTGGCCAGCTCCATGTTGACCTGCTTGCTGACCACAGCCATTGGGTTTCCACCTGTGCCAGGGAGAGAAGAATGTAAGTAAAGGCCAATGCTAGACCAACAGGGCTGACTGCAGGAACAGCACCGTCTATGTGGTGTAGAGCACCATCTGGTGGGGAACTTATACAGTAGCAAGCAAAATTTCTTAAACCAGATGTACCGCAAAGCGGTACAAAATATGACCGCCGCTCAGTCCTGAACATTCTCTCCGCAAAAATAAACCACGCTTGTCAATTTGTCTCCATCTCCTACTCAATCTCCTGCTCTTGCAACTTTTGTGTATGTAAATGAGTGTGTGCATTTGTGCGTTTGCTTTTGTGTATTGTGTGCTTCTGTCTGTGTGTGTTTTCGCTTGTGAGTGTGTGTGTGGGTAATGGGAGGTGTGTGTGTGAGTGTGTGAGTATGTGTTTATGTGTGTGTGTGCATGTGCCTGCTTGCATGTGTGTGTGTGTGTGTGTCTCTGTGCATGCGTGCGTGTATGTGTTTGTGTGTGTGTGTGTACACGTGTGTGCTTGCCTGTGTGCGTGTGCATACATGTGAGTCTGTGCATGCGTGCGTGCCTGTGTGTGTGCATGCCTGCATGTCTACTGTGTGTGTATGTGTGTCAGCCAAAGATACCTGCGATTAAAACGCCTCGTTTTTGCTTTTTCCTTTTTAACTATACATTTATGGGATGGGTTGATGCCCATTGAGACCAACATACACAAAAATGTAACCCTTCTAGGCACTACGGCTCTCGGGATATTCACAGAAAACTGTGTCCGCCCTACCCTCCTTTCAGGGGGGGTACAGTCAACAGTCATGCAACCCGGTCTTTCAGTGTCCCGGGAATCATCGACACAAAATTACTTAAGAAAAAAAAATATGGAAGAAAAAAACTCTGACTAAAAACTGACTAACTCCTTGTTAGCCTGTGACCGCTACAAGGACTGCATCATCATGTTGTCTTACCAAGCCCAGTCACCACCATGGCACCGAGGTCTGCCACATAATTCCCCTTACGGAACGTGGCAACCCTCCCTCCAACACGGTCCTACCAGAGAAAAAGCAGGTAGCAAAATTAGTCTCCAACTTAGTCAGAAAAACCCAACTTTATTTGTATTTTTTTCCCCATCATTATTCCCACAGAACAAACACAGGACACTGGTCTGGTCACAAGACCATTTCTACCGACCAATTGAAAAACTAATGACAACCCATAATAACTTTAATAATAATAATCTTAAAACCTTTACAAACTGAAATGATGACCACAAACTATCAGCATGTGTTGGCTCAAATGTATAAATGATAAAAAATAATGGCAATAATAAAGCCAAGCCACATAGTTATACAATCATAAGAAGCTATGTCATGTGTGACCTCTACCCACCCTGGCCTCCAGCACTGTCACATCCATGCCAAAGCTCTGCAGTTGGCGAGCAGCTGCAAGTCCCGACACCCCTCCACCTATGATGATCACCTTACCCGTCTTCTTAGCTGTGCAGGGATGCAGGCCGTTAGACAAGAAGCTTTAGATCAGGCTTTTACTGCCTTTTACAGGCATAATACCACTGCTACCAATAAACTCTCTCCATGTCATAATGCACTATTGCAAATTTACAAGCTTCCTTACACACAAATAAATATAGATAGGCAACATCAGCAAAAACCCTGAGACTTCATTTACCACGGTAACAATGGTTCAAAAGTTTTTCATTTCTAAGGATTCTTATGCTCACAAACACTCTATATACAACTCACTTGGCAGGGGCTTGACTCGCTTGTAGATGCCAAAGTTGATGAGACCTTGCCTCTCCAGATAACTGTGAATCCTATGGACCAGGACGGTGTCACCTGAGTCCAGAAGAAAACATAGCATATAGCATAGATGAGATATGGAAACCCCCTCAACACAAGAGACATCATAGTGCTAGCAGAGAGACAAGCTGCAAAAGCAATCATGGCCACTCACTGTTGTAGGGAGCCTCCAGCTGCTGAGCAGTGGCCTCGAAAGTCAGCTGGATTTTGGGGTTGTCCAGCCACAGCTGGAGCTGCACCGAGGAGACAGACAGACACATCAGACACACACACACACAGTCCAAAAGCACCAAGGAGACCCACAAATACAAAACAGTATGTGTTCTCTCACAAGTGCTTTTAAGAAGCCACCTCACTCTCAGAAGTAGAGGAGCTAACTATCACTAACCTTCAGGCTGAGCTTGACAAACAAACAATTTAACAGAAACAGGTGGAACGCATAACCAGTGTTGGGGTCGTTACTCAAAAAAAGTTATTAGTTAGAAGTTACTAGGTACTTCTTCAATTATGAACAAAGTTGTGCAGGCTACATCATCACTGCAAAAAATTATATCTTAAGTGTTAAAAAAAACTAGTTAGTATTGTTTTTAGTATAAAGATACTTACTTTGAGCTTTCTTAAAATAAGTCAAAATCTTATTAAACTAGATGTACCGCAGAGCGATACAAAATATGACCGCCGCCCAGTCCAGCACATTCTTTCCACAAAAATAAATCACGCTGAAAGGCCGTGTACACGTTTATGTTTATGTTTATGTGTGTGTGTGTGTGTGTGTGTGTGTGTGTGTGTGTGTGTGTGTGTGTGTGTGTGTGTGTGCGTGCTTGTGTGTTTGCCTGCGTATGTGTGTTTGTGCATGTGCATGCATGCGTACATATGTCTACTGTGTGAGTATGTGTCATACGTATGATTACTGTGAATGTATGTGTGTGCGTATCTGTTTATGCACATGTGTGCACATGGAATGGGTTAACATGACCCCTGGAGGCAAACATACGGAACAAATTGGTCATCCTAGGCCCTACGGTTCTCAAGATATTCACAGAAAACTGTGTCTGCCCTACCCTCCTTTCGGGGGGTCCAATACAGCGGGGGGGGCTACAGATCAAAACGAAAAACGATGGTTCCATGCTATCCATATGGGGTTACATGCCCACCAAGTTTCGTGTACCCCGGTCTTCCGGGAATCCTTGACGGAAATTTGGACATGCGAAAAAGAGAAAAAAAAAAAAAAGAAAAAAAATCTGACTAAACCTATATGACCGCTTCGCTGCGCGGCGGTCATAATTAAGACATAAAAACAAGTAGGCCTACATTTATCTGCCAGTGGAGTAAGTAAATTTACCTTAAATTGTCTTAAATCTTTAATCTTCTCTTAAATTAAGATAAAATTACTTACTCCACTGCTATGGAAAGTCAATTAGTAACTCAGTAACGGTCACCAATTACTGAAATTTGAATTGTAATGCGTTACCTTACCCAATTTACCCAATAAAACAATTAAATTACAGTAACACGTTACTTGTTATCCCTCAACACTGCTCATAACTATACGGTGGCAGCCTGTATAAAAAATGAAATTACTCTTAAACTTATTCATATTAACACAAGGTTACGTGACCTTACGTTACGTGACCCACAATAGCTTATGTGACCTTGGGAAAACTCCCGTTATGTGACCATGGGAAAAAACCTTGGGCAGGCCAGGGCGCTGTGAGGTTGGAGGCGTACCGTGCGGTTGCGGATATAGAGGAAGACCTTCTGCGTCTGCTGCGGCCCACTGATGATGTCTGGGAAGCAGGCGGCCTCCTGGGAGGTCATGCGGTCGTGCGGGAGGCGACTCTGAAACGCTGCACCCTCCAAACCTGTAGGACAGTCAGAGACAAGCGGGAGAGATGAGAAGCGGTGGAGATGGAACATTGTGACAGAATGAGAGCAGGGATGCGAATATCTGGGTGTAAACCGATGTTTAAAATAACAATTTGGCCAATAAATGCTGTTGATACCAATATTTTCTATTTTTTTTGTTTGCTTTGGTCATTAATTACACCCTTTTGACGCAGGGAAACAACTGAACCATTTTCTAGTCTTTTGGCCCTGTATTAGGGATCGACCGATGTGGTTTTTTCAGGGCCGATACCGATATCAATTATTACCAAAACAGGAGGCCGATAACCGATATGTAAAACCGATATGTCAGTTGTCAAAAAGGGGGGTAGATAGTAAAGGCTATATGCTGCAAAAGTTTCATTCAAAATCATTTAATTATGCAAACTTTTCTTTCTTCTTTTGATACACAATTGTCAGTGATAGCAATTATTTTCATAGAGTAGGCCTGCACAATGAGCTATGTGCTTGTTAAGGGACCTGACACAAAGAGGATGCTTTGCCATCGTGTGTGTGAGTGCACGAGAGGGAGAGGGAGAGGTGCATGCGTGATGGCAAGTGTTACGGTTGAATAGTTTAACAAAACAGTTTTAAAATAGTTCTTAGGCTATTTAAGCATGCAATTTGTGTCCATGTGTAGGCTATAAGCTACACTTTTGAGAGCCTAAAAGGCACGTTAATAGCCAGCTCAGGACGCGATTTTGTTCAGGTCGGATTAAATTACGGTTGGCCCTGGGTGCATGTAGTCTTTTCTTACAGTCCGTTTCAAAAAGGAGCAATTAGACTTTTGACGTTCGCTATCGCATAATTTAGGACTTGTCTGTACTATGTCCGCCGAGGTGTCCCGTTATTCACAATTAACGAACGAGGCGGAGGCAAAGAACTCCCGACGCGCAGCACCCAAGTTTGTGGGATAACTAGTAAACAGAATCAGTAACGTGCATCAATCGGGAATTCGCTAAATGAAGGAAGTGGGTGCTTTACTAATTGATCCGGATCAAATAGACAATAGCTTACAAAGTGGTGTTTTTGTAACTTCAGTGTAGATGATTGTGATTCTCTGCAACTTCAGCAAAGTAGGCTACCTTCCTTACCTTCGAAAAATATCTCCGTAGGCTACAGCTGAAGCCCAGTCTGCCTCAGTGACAATCCTAAACTTTGTCTGTGTTCAGTCTTCGATCCTGATTGGCTGCATTCGTGCTAACTAACAAATCAGACGGTGTAGTGGGCGGGACAATGCTCTTGACCACAGAGTAGCAAATTCAGGGAGTGAGAGACGCTTTACAGACAAAGTAGCGCGTTTCATTCTTTATCCATTTCCATATCGGCTTATCGGTGGAAAAAATGACCGATACAAATTATTATAAAAATGCTAAATATCGGCCCTAATAATTTCCAGCATTTTTTATTACCCATCTATACATATATATTATATATTTTTTCAAGACAGTCTGGACTACCCATAGCTGGGAAAGTATGATGTGATAATATATTCATATGCCTTATGTCAGCCTTTAGGTAGGGATGATCTGGAATCTGGCAATATGAATCATGCTGGTAGGATACTCTATGGCTAAGCAATTTACAAAAATGCATGTACTGACATAAATAGTTTACATTAGAATTTTAGCCCAAAGTTGGAAACCATGTAGAATGCCGCAATTTCAAAACCGAATTCCTAGTACACTACTTATTCTTATACTTACAATTCATACACTACCTATTGTATACCTGCATGCTTCATATCCGGTAAGGTCTGCTGTTTATTTTGTGTGTGAAGCGAAGAGTTCATGAGATATTTCACCGAGAGTAATGGGTGTGCAGAATGCAAATATGATTTAATTTCATGTAAATTCAACGTTAAGTTCCTCGCGAACCGTCCTTACAGCAACTTGCCGCTAAAATCATTGGAAAGCCCTGGTTCTGCTAGTTCACATGATATGCGTGGGATATATGTGTGACGAGTCTCCACGAGCAATACAACCGAGAAGGAGGGGTGTGAATTTGGACGCAATTTCAGTCAGTCGGCCACATATTAGGTGGGGCAGAAGACACATTTGGGCCCCGACAATCCCATTCTAGACCCGGCCATGATTACACATATGGGAATCCAGTCACACTGCATAAACAGGACTAAGTATATCGTTTGCGGATAAAGACAGACTTCTATGCACAGGGTTCTGACATAGCACTAACAGCAACAGCCAATTGCAAATAAGAGAACAGAACAGAACGGAACAGGTTGTCACAGCAGTAAACACAACAGAACTACCAAAGCAGACTGACTTATGATGTCACACTGAGAGAAGTTTGCAGTTTCAGGACCGAAGGAAATCTGCTGGCTCCACCAATGAGTGTGGAGACGACCGATAGGAGGTTCTCTTCTCCTCTCCTCACCTGACGGCTCCTCAGGCTCGCTGTCGTTCTCCTCCTCCACAGGAGGAGCTGGGGGAGGGATGACCTGCTTGCGCTCCTTCTCTGCCTTGGCATTCCTCTCCTCCTCTGAGTAGTACTCGTCCTCCGAGAGGTTGGCGAGGCTTTCGTCCATCTCGCGATATTCCACCTGCAACAGGGGGCACAATGAAAGCACCATTAAAACGATACTCTGGCCCAGCTGATAGGAGACACTAATCAGCAGAGAGGATCTCCCTGTCCTTTGTTTGAGCCCCTGTTAGCGGCAAAAAAGAAGAGGTTAAGTAGTTGTGCTTTCTAGTTGACATATGATATTCTGTTTAATGTTTACATATCGTGTTCATATCTCAGTACATCTTCTGCAACAAGGATGATCTGACAGTGACACAGCTTACAGAAGCGCCACCTGTAAAAAAAAACAGACCAAGCACAACGCTACACTTGTGGAATAACAAACATTGACTAGAGTGACAGAGATCTATTCTGGCAGCAGAATACACACGGATCTGATGGAAAAGTGTAATTGCGAAAAACAAAACTTGAAAAAAGGAAATCACATGTCAATATTGCCTTTGTGATACAAACCTATGTATGAACTCAAGGCAATGATCCACAGTATGCATGGTCCTTTAGTGTGTAAAAGACCTATATCCTTCATGACAACCACATTGACTACGTTTCCGGATTTATTCGGAATAATGACAATATTCCAACTGAGTCATGTATACACCTTATTCCAGCTGCCATAACCTGATTAAGCTCATATTCTGAATACTAAAACCGGAATAACACCCCTAGCATATGCCTCTTTTAACTGGAATTGTGGCATGTAAACACATTAGTTGGAACCTGAAAGTTGAAATATCCTGATGGAATGTATAAATGGGTGAAAGTAGGCTGTACAGGGTTCTTAGTCTAAGTCAAATGTACTTTCCCAAACAAAAAAAATAATTTCCATGACTTACTATATAAATAATGTGAATAAATGGGCAATGAATAAAGAAAGCTGGGCTACTCAATTAAGCAGTAAAGCTAATAACCAAATGTACACCAATTCTGCATGTAAATATTTGTATTAATGTATTTTGGCAAGTACATTTTAAACTGTTACAACAAAATTCCGATATTCCATGCCCATGGCCATTAGATCTCCTTTCAGGGAGATACTAGTCTGGACACGATAGTTCACTAGTGTTACCCCCGGTCGGCAGACTACCTGCCCAAGCAACAAGAGGGCATGAGCTATAGATTCGAAACCGAAAGGGCTAAACAGGGGTAAACAGTAGAAGCAACGCCTGCAAACTGTCCACTAATTTGTTTACAGCAAAGGTATGCCCAGATATATCGTTTCCTGACTGACGATGCTGTTTATTGTCAGTTCGTAAAGTTTAGGCGAAGTAGGAAGTAACGTTAAGAATCTGATCAATGTTGGTTAAGCTGGACCAATGATTTCAAAGTTCTACACCCATCACCATGCTGGCTAGTAAAATAATCCCAATCATGAGTGACCAGACTCTATTCACTGCAAAACAATCGCAGCTTTAATCAGGCCAAATTCACCTATTTTGTGATCATGAATGAAATTCAGGGGCAGAGACCATTAAGATGTCATGATGCAGATACTAGCCTACTTCTACAGCAGGTTACTGCTTTATTCAGAATATGCCCATTAACATGTAAATGGTAAGATTCTCTTTTCTGATGCACATGAAAACATCTTATTCTGAATATTGACATAACCAGAATATGGACCTTAATCGGAATATGGAGTTTATGGAAACAGTCAATGATGGAGTTTTACTTCTACTTTAGATCTATGTCAGTGTCTGTGAGCACAGGAAGATTCTACCACCATCTCTCTTTATGTGCGAGCATGCGCGCGAGAGAGATGTTTTGATATATAACAAGGAGTGATTTGATCTTTTTTTTTTCTATGCTGGAAGTCTGTGTCTGAAAAAGAGACAGGAAGATTCTCCCTCTGTGTAAGTGCAAGCAGGAGATATGAGATGGCTACTTTCGCTTTCTTGCGTCGGCTGGTCCTCCTGTTCTCCTGATCCTGGGCCCCTGCACTGGCCGGATGAGGCATGGGGGGCCCACCAGGCTCACCACTGGGGGAAGCCCGCTCCTTCTTCTTAACATCCGAGAGGCCCGGTGTGGCAGAGGCTACAGCCCCTGTCTGAGGGCCACCTGGTGTCTCGGAAGCCCCCTCACCTCCTGCCGCCATGCTGGAGGCAGACGCAGACGAGCCTGGGTCAGACTTCTTACTGGACAGCATCATGGAGGACGATGCAGGCCTCTCCTGAGAAAAATAATTTCAAAAAATCATAAATATATGCTGTATGACCCTAGGCCTATACAGTGCTCAAACTGGTAAATGATTCTTCAGTGAAGAGGGGCACTTCACTTCCATGGTGACCTATGAGTGTTATTATAGCTGAGTTACATTATGTATAACTTAGTTTGTTGTTAATTACTGGACTTTGAAAATCAGCCAATCTATATATTTACATTTTCAGTCATCAAAATGACAATCATGAGCATGAACACGGTGTTTTCCGTCTGTTATATTCATTTTTAACATATTTTAAACAAATGTGATCAGGATGAATGTATGTGAAAAGCTAGCGCTTTTGACACTGCCTTCAGCTGTTGGCTGTGCTCCATAACAACGAGTATAGCAAGTTTTGAAACGTAAGCCTTTTAGCGGTCATTATTTGATGTTGAACTGCGTCGCCAAATTCAAAAACAGGCCTATATTAAATAGTTTATGGCAGCATAACAGTCCAAATTCCGTCATCTAGCAAAACTTGCTAGCCCGCAACCTTTCAAGGATGCGGATGCGTTGGAAAATGTGCAATGATGACAAACTGATGACAGCTGCACAGTACAATAGCCATGTCATGCGTTACCCATTTGTCCGTGCACCTGGTAATATCCATTCAATCACTAAGAAATAAAGACAGAATCACAAACATGGTAATGAGAACAAAACACAGACCCGGTGAGGGGTGACAGCAGGTAAGGGAAGTTCACTTTTACATGTCTTAACGACAGTCACCGTTAAGTCAGACACCGGAGTTGCACGCCAGGGTACGCCAAGTTAGGTCACTACATTGACTACATTTTGTGACTCATTACTGCCAATTGGCTAGTCTCTACTCTTCATTTATTGTCGGACAGTCAATTTATATCGGATGCAGCGTAAATTGACAAAGAAAATCTTCACAATCCATCCTGTAGACAAGGCTGGGATCATTGCTTTCAGAAGACAACATGTCTGACTCAATTAGCAGGCTAATGCTAGCTAGCTGGACACCTTGCTGTGTTGTTTATTACTAGCTATACTTAGATACTTAGCTGACTCTATAACTCATACGCTGAGAACAAAAATGAATGAGACCCTAATATAATTTGAATAGCACATACTAAAACACACTTTGGTATGCAGTCAGGAGTGTTGGACCACAAAGCGTACGAAGAAACATAACGTTACCTAACGTTAGCTACCCTTAGTATAGCATAGCATACCAATGTTGTTTTGTGGACGGTCGATAGCTAAAGCTAGCCAGTATTAGAGATGCGCAAAGGTCCCCGGCATGCTTTGTTGTGGATTGGCTAACTGTTAGCGATCGTTACCTAACAGTTATTCGAATAACATATTATCCAACAAACAATGGAATATAGGCATCACGTACAAACACACACAGGGTTTCTACACAAACTGATTTCGATATTCCGCAGTATTTTGTTCAAAATAACGCTATGTATTTACCTCTTGGTGGTCCGCACCGATCTGCACAAAGGAAACAACCACTGGTTCTACAAGGATGGATTAACCAATGAAATGTGACTATTCTTTGGGAGATAGGGCGGTTGTAAATTCAGGGAAGAACTCTATTGGCTCACATTGTCGTCCGTCAACACATTGCCAAAATTGTGTAAGGAGGATGAGTTTGATAACATTGTAACAGCTTATTGTAATGACCCACACGTTTTATAAGCCAGTCATTAGTGTGTGTCGTGAATGGTCACATAGAAATATGGTCTATGCAATAGCCTACCTACACAGAAATGTCCCAGAACCGTGCAAATGAATTCACGAGTTTGTTCGTTATTTCATTAATCAATTTAGCCAACCATGTTGCTCTGTCTTCTCAGCGCAGGATGGTGTGTAACTGTTAAACACCACAGAAAATAGCCTATCTAATCACTTTTGACGTCAACACGAACACGATCTATCAGGAAGTGAAGATCAGTAACAAGAGACACTCGACAGGTAAGACAGGAAGGTGAGAGCTACACCCTCCTTGTTGTAAATCGGCAGTCGCTTTGAATCGAGCCACATCGCTAAACGGAGACAAAGATACTTCTAGAGGTGAGTTTACTTGGTAGTATTAGTTACTTAATAATGTTCTGAACTTTCAACAACTATTTCGAGAAAAGTCTGAAACAAAATTCCAAGGCTAGAATGAAATGTTTGGTGTTACATTACATTTAGCAGACACTTCTTGACCAAAGTGACTTACATATGTCAGCTATAATACAAGGGATCACATTGTCCCCCCGAGAACCGACAACTTTCAGGCTACTGCACACTAGCCCAGCTCCTTAACCACTACACTACCACCACTTGTTAATCAAGAGCTCGAACATTTCCAAAGAAAACAGCGTAGTCTTGTCTGAATAATAATGCAAAAGACAAGCAGATTTTAAAAGATAAACAAAAAAGAGAATGTGTTTTCTGTGGAGAAGAGTCATCATACTTCCTGCATTGCTCTTTTTTTTTTTGGTGTGAAGAAAGCTCTTGTTTGTTTGTGTCAACATTAGTAACTCCATCCCTTAAAGATTTCTTCTGTGGTTTCACTGGACAAAAAAAGTCTGTCATGTTTATTTTGACAGTGTGCTACTGTGATAGGCTACTATTTCTAGAAGTAATGGATAGTAACCTTGTTCACTTGTCCCAAGTTTTAGGATGAAGAAGGGAGGGGAGACACTGAACAGGCCGGACAACACCGCTTTTACCCAGCAAAGGCTTCCGGCATGGCAGCCTATGCTGTCGGCTGGCATTGTCATCCCTGGCTTTGTGGTTATTGGTCTGGCCTTCATTGGTGTTGGAGTGGCTCTGTTTGTTACATCACAGAACATCCAAACACTGGAGGTAAGATGTCTAATTTCTCCCCTTCTCACCCTTGTCTATTATCTTGTTTGTCATCCATTTCTATATAGTCTCTCAGTCTTCCTTCTCCCCTCAATTTGTTTCCTCCTTCCCACCCACCTCATTTTGGACTTAGAACAATGCTGTAGCTTATATGTAACATGGACATTTGAACCTCCAAGCACATTAAGATCTAGTGGAAGTGTTTAGTAATCTTGTAATCATGCCACTGATGCTACTTTGATGGATAGCATTGCAACTGAGTTGTAAGGACAACTGATCTTATGGATTCCCATCATGGTTTGCATGTGTTTTTGAAAGTATCACATTATGGTCCCGTGAAACTGACTGCCTGTGTGTTCGCTTCATGGCTGCAGATTACATTTTATTGTGTGTGATTTGTTTACTGCACAGAGGGACTACACTGGCGTTGACCAAAGCTCAGAACACAACTGCTTTCAGTGTCTGGATGTAAAAAATTGCATATGTGCTCTTAATTTCACACTCTCAAAGCAGTTTGAGGTAAGGTAGCTGTATGGTATTTAAAAGGGTTTAAATTCTACTTATTTTTGTGCTAACTTAACTGAAATATATTACCGTCTGTAGGGGCCTGTGTTCTTCTATTATGGTTTATCAAATTTCTTCCAAAACCATCGTAAATATGGCGTCTCCAGAGATGACCACCAACTTTTTGGGGATACATCTTACTTCACTGTAAGTTCTGGTTGTAGATTTTTCTTTTCTGTCCTCTGAATTTTTCTGAGCTCCTTTTCATTTGGAGAGCATTTGACCATTAATTTAAGAGGTTACTGTTCAAGGTGTAATGTAATTGGTCTTCTCTTCATTCCCATGGAAACCAAGAGCCCTGATGATACTTGTTCCCCATATAAGTATGATTCCAGAAACAGGCCGATTGTCCCATGTGGATCGGTAGCCAACAGCATGTTCAACGGTATAATTTAAAAGTTAAAAAAAAAAAACTTTGTTTTCATGGTTTTACCTACTTTTTTTAAACTCACAACTTTCTATGCCCTGTGAAATTTAATCAATGTTAACTCTTAACTCTGGCCCTTTTTATAGACACATTCAGCCTCTATCAGTTAGTGGGAGGGCAGAAAAAACAAGTTCCATTTGACGGGAAAGGCATCGCATGGTGGACTGATTACAACCTCAAATACAAAAACCCCTCCAAAGTGAATGGTTCTCTGGCAAATGCTTTCACTGGTAATTTACTCTTTATAGTAAAGAATTCCATATCTGTCAGTACTGCTTTCAATGGTAATTTACTCTTTATTTTCAAGAATTCCATAGGCTTATCTGTCAGTGCTGCTGTATATGTGCTCTTAAGGACATCATTAGACTCGTTGATATTAAAGTACTTAACTCAGTTTTGAAAAGGAATTACAATGTGTGTGTTTGTTTGCATGTATGCATGCATGTGAATAATGGTGTAAATGTTTATTTATCCTGGCTATACTGGCTTCCCCCAATACCCAAAGAAGAGCTATTAATGTAATGCATACATTTGCTGCATCACTAGTGTCATTGTCAATTATTTCCTAATAATGCCTTATCTTTGTTTATACAAATGGTTATGTAAAAGCAATTTGAATTACCTTTGAGTAAACAAATTACCTAGCCATTACACTGTGTAGGTACCGTACAACCGCTGAACTGGCCCAGACCAGTCTATGAGCTGGACACCTCCGACCCATCCAACAATGGCTTCTTGAACCAGGACTTCCTTGTATGGATGAGAAGAGCAGCCTTGCCTGATTTTAGAAAGCTGTACCGTAGAATAACTGAGGGGGACTATGCTGATGGACTGCCCTCTGGGAACTACTCACTAGAGATCAACTACAGTATCCTTTACATTGTTTGGTGGGAAAAAGTGTTAGATATAGCATAAATATATAAATGGATACATAATTATAGATAAAATTATGGGATATGGATTCTGGTAACGGTCTGAAATAATGTGATCCTTAATAACAACACAAGGACTTTTGTCATTATATGCAGTATAAATCCAGACAGTTACATCAGTTTCATGTTTTCACTCCTCAGGAAACGTCCATGTGGGCGCCTCTTTTCTAGTGCCAACCAGACGAACTGGTTTGGCCAGGAGGGTGTGACTACTCTGTTTTAAAGGCAGAGGGATTGAAGGTCCGCCCTGAATGTCAGATGACACAACTTCACCTTGTTGGCTCTATGTGCTTATGCAAACATGATCTGGCAGATTTATATGATTGAAAAGAAAAACAGTGAAAGGTCAATAAGAAAGAACACTCATAGCCATTTTAAAGTGAATTATAAGGTGAAAGACTAGAATAAAACTGAAGGAATAGAATTGTATCTGGTTACTGGACACAGCATGAACATTGAAACTTAAATAATTTAGTGTTATATGAATTAGAATCCATGTTGGTCCTTAACTTGACTTCTTCACAGATTACCCTGTACGTGACTTTGGTGGCCGTAAGAAGGTGTTCTTCAGCAACGTTTCCTGGATGGGTGGCAAGAACCAGTTCTTGGGCATTGCCTACCTGGTGATTGGTTCTCTCTGCATCATCATGTCACTGGTCATGCTCATTGCCTATGCCAAGTACAGATTTGATGATGAGGACTCTTAATCAGCCCAGTGAAAAATGGCACATCAGTACACATTCTCCAGTTGAGTGACCTGACCTCTAAGATCCCAGCTAGTGTGAAATTATGTGAGATCGATGTGGGTTAGATTTTTTTTATTGGTATTTTTTTAGCTTCTGGGAAAGTTTGACTTTAGCATTCCTTCATTTTTGGAGAATTATCAGATGTTTACAGAATTTACAAATGAATTATGGTGAAAACTAGCCTACTTTTATTCCAGTACATGATATGTAATCCACATCTGAAATATCAAAGCTGTGGGTAGTTTAATGCCACTGGCTTGAAGAACTGATCTCAGTAGTGAATGCCATCACAGAAGGAAAGAAACCATGGATTTTAAGCTACTCTTCAGGAACTGTTTTTTTTTTTTTTTCTGGAGAAAAATCTAATGTGACTTTGTAAACCTGTATCATATTTATTGTAGATATTATTTCTCAGGGTATATCTCAGGGTACATTTTTTGGGTGTATGTTCTCATTTGACACTATGAATAAAATGTCAAATTTGTAAACTTTCTTATTGATTTGTTTGCATCAGGGACTGAAAACAGAAGGATTTTCATTTTGGTTCGTTCTGAGCAAAACAATATTTTTGCATTCCCGTTCCAGTGTTCCAAGGCCACTCATTAGAGCGTTAAAGAAGAACGGTTAATAATGTTCCTTTAAAAATGACATTGTCTTTACAAATTGATTTATGCCACGTAGCACAATAGCATAACATTTTTTCTGCATAACAGATTAGATATCAAGGCTGTTAAATACACTGTGCCTGAGGTGTAGGGCGAGATTTGAAAGTATGCAATTTTTAAACATGTCTGATAGCCTAACTTCAGGCACAGAAAATGTCCTTGCTTTAAGCCCTCTAATAGCCTAACCTATGTGTGGTAGCCTACTACCAACAGTATGACACTAAAGATACTTTAGTAATGTCTCTGATATGTTTCAGAAGCCTAATTTAAACTACTTGGAAAAAGGTGGTATAGTGTTGGATATAAAAATCAATTTTATCAACTCATATAGGCCAAGCCTATTATACAACTGTACAGGGGAGACACAGATTCATAAACTCTGACTGAAGTCATCCTATAAGGGGTCTGGGGTACACTGTGTGTAGGTGACTTTTCAAACATATGGACTTTTTAATAATATTTAAAGAAATGGTAATTGGAGCGATAAAAATGTTATTAACCGGTTATCTGAAATTTAAAATAGCGTTTTTACTCTGGAACAAGTGAAGTTGGTTTTATTCTGGTTTTTCGGTTACGTTCATCCAAAAAAATGGTTTGTTTCCGGTTTTCGTTCTTTTAACCGTTTCTAATCCCTGGTTTGCATATATTGGAATAGTGATTTCTTAAAGATGCTTGGGTGTAAAGTAAGTTTAAAATGTTATCAAAATAAACATAGCTCTAGCAAATGGTTTTTAGAGCAAAATGCATGTGCTAAAACTATTAGAAGACTTAATTCATTTTTGAATGCACATCTTCTGATTTTCCTATTCTTGCTGTATTGGAATGTTCACACCTGAAATTCCATCATGTTCATTGTTGTATGATGTAATAATAACTAGGTTTCTGTCCCTATGGAGAGTTAGTAGACCACATTTTAACATTCTATCAGTGTCAGGCCTGTGAAGGTTTAGTGATAAATTCTTCTATTCTGCCTGTGTGACAACCAGTGAAGATGTTCCCAGACATATGGCCATTTTACACTTCGCTACCTAAGGAGGAGAATATTCCCATTTTCTCCAGTCTTCCAGCATGGGCAACAGTGGGACTGGACATGACCCCAGAAGAGTTTGGTTCCATACTCTCTTCCAGGGCATCTGAGGGAAAGAATGTGATCCTCTTCGCAGTGGATGCCATTTACCCGTACCTATCAGTGGTCCTACTTGCAGCTGTGGTAATTTTGTTGTGCAAAGTCTACATGAAAAAGCTAAAGAGGAGATCAGAGGTGAGTTCAGTCATGTCTTATATATATATATGTCATATTGTGTATATATATAAATAAACAAATCAACGACTGGAAACATTTAATCACAGAGTAGTTTGACATTGTCTTGTCTCCCTGTAGCTGAAGTCTGAAATTATGAACACCGCAACCAGCTTGGCAGACTGGAAAACGAAGGGTCTGGCCCTGAAAGAAGCTATCATTTCTGGGCTGGAGGATGTGGAGAGAAGGCTCCTGACACTACAGCAGAAGCTGCAGGTCATTCAGGAGAAGAGGAGAAGAACCAGAGGGAAAATTGTTCTGCGCAGACAGAACAGGAGAATGTACAGTGACTCTCTGCCCTCTTGCTGCAGCAGCTTTGAGTCTCTTTCTCAGGACAAAAATGACAAGAAGAACCTGCTATAATCTGGAGAACTGATAACCTTTTTAATTTGAGCTACTTCTATTAAACAGTAATTAGGCATAGTTGATAGTTGTCTTTTTCTTATTAACACGTCACAGATTGTTTTGTTTTTTAGATTTTCTAAAATTTGATAAGACATGACTTCAAATGAGTAATTCTATATTACCCATTTGTTGTAGGCCTATTCTTGGATCAAATGAAGACGGATATTTCTTTAAAGACTTTACTTAACTTCAGCATCACTTTTACACTGGTAGCAGTGAGGTTATTCACATGACATTTTCATCAGACATTAGTATTAACTTTATCCACACATTAAAAAAACGCAAAAAGTACACAAAGGCAAGGAACGGCAAGGAACGAGCTGGAAAATAGTTAGGGAGTAATATCCCTCCTGTGCAAATGAATATAAGCTGGGTTAGTAGGCCTTCATATTGATTACCTAACCTGTACAGACCACAGGTTGTGAGACTGAGTGGGTGTGTGTCTGAGCAGAGGAACCTCCCTATTTCTTTTATAGTAGCCTAGGCTATGTCCCAAAATACTATTAGATTCCTACTATACGATTCTGTCCCAAAATGCTATAGTATAAATTCCAGTCTTTTCATAAAGGCAGTGCCAGAGCCCGTTATTTTCTGGCTGGCAGTGCTCATCATGGTGCTCATGAGCAGTGAATGAAAGCTGGACAGCGCCTGCATGGTAACGACATCCGGGATATCAGTGGCGTTCTTGGTTACCGTGTTGCAGTTGAAACAAACAAAAACAAACTAACGTTACAGTTAGGCTACTTCATTGATGAAATGTGAATCCTAATTGATCAAGTGATGTATTTTGGTGGGAAAGTACTTTCGCCATAAATAGACTGCCGAAGATGGAGTTCTTCTCTTTTTTTTAGTATAGAATGCTAACTCACCCAAGAGCATTGAAAGGTTTGTTCCAGCTTCTGAAAGCCTAGAAGCTATTGCTAGCGAGCTAGCCTCTTTTTGAGAAGTTTTATTAACTATTTTAACCTTAATGTTATCTCAGCAGCTGTCACTTACACAGACGTTCGGCTACTTATCTTTTTTTTTAATTAGCTGCTAGTATGTTTTCAATGTCTTCACTTGTCGGGTGCGTTCATGCAGCATGCTATGGTTATATTATCTCACAAACTGGAACAGTTGAAGTTCATATAGTGCTAGCACATAATAATACTACTTATGTTTCAGTAGCTACCTCTTTGTCATCAGATGGATATAACGAGGGGCAGCTTGGAAGATATTTCCCGTCCTGCCTCGAGTGATCGTACCCGTATTGGAAGTCGTGTATCAACAGCATCTTTAGGCGAAGGTGGCAGAATTATCCGTGCAAGTCCCACGTCCCTGGAAGTACTTAGTTCTTATACCATAGAAGAACAGGTGAAATCGAAGTCCGTTTTTTTACAAAATATATAGGCTAGGCCTAGGCCAGGGGTTTTCAACTGATTGTGAACCAGGGACCACCATGCTGACTAATTACGTAATGCTAGGACCAACACTGAATAAAAATACTGATTCCCAATCTACATTACTGAATCCATGGTCAGGGACCATGTCCTCACGGACCACTGGTTGAAAATCCCTGGCCTAGGCCACCTAGGCCAATATCAATCACAATAGGCTACAATAGTATAATACTTTAATACAATTTAGTACAGTAGTTTAATAGTTTTCCAACGTTTATGACATGTTTTTATGTAATGGTTTCAGGAGCAAGGACATATCATTTGAACGTCCAAGCCTAAAAGATCTGTGACAGACAAATAATATATTTTTTTAGACAACAGAGATGTCCCATCGGTCTTACTGAATGTGCAAGTGCACTTACTGCACTTGCAAATGGAGCTGAGCAGACTGTAGACCTATGCCATTTCTTGACCTGACACCTCTGCTTTTTGAAGGTTCACACAATGGTCTTTGAAGCTAAAAGCTTTGCAGAAAACATTTCTGATGAAGATGCCCCAGGTGACCTTCTCCCTTCAGGTAAGAGTAAATTAAATCTGAGACTAACAGGCTAGAATATAACCAGTTCAAAGTGATTTGTTGCATATCCACTTTAGGATTAGCCTGGAGATTCCAGACCCTGGTAATCTAGTTAAGGGTCTGGCCACGAATAATGTAATGGCCCAACTCGAGGGGCGGCACCAAACGTGCATTTGAAAATCTCACTGCACGCAATTGGATAACACAATACAACCAATGTTTACTGACTGATTCCGGACTTTGATGCAATTGGAAAACACTACGACTGTCATCAGTTTAGCTCGCCTCTGGCCCGCCTATGTCAGGTACACCGATGTGATTGGCTCCCTGTGATACAAGTGGCAAAAGTAACGTGCATCATTACTCACTGACAGAGTGTCTTGCAGAGACAATTTAAATTGTGCTCTTGCGAGAACTCTGGATTTTCCAGGGTACCTTAGGATATATATCTTCTCAGTAGCCTATGTCCTGGAAAAAACAAAACAAAAAAACCCAGATTTATAGAACATATTTTGAATGTTGCAGAGACGTCTCAGACAGACGGTTCGGATGAAGAGAATGATGATCCAGAGTTGCAGAAGGCTATTAAGAAGATGAAGAGACTGGACAAAATCCTAGCCCAGAAGGTCTCCAAAGAAAAGGAAGTGAAAAAGAAAGGGCGAGAGCTTTCTCAAAAACTATGGCGGGAGCTGCAGGTATGGCAAGAAATGTGATGCTGCTACTGCAGTTTCAATGCAGAACATTTGCAGTGGTCCCCTGTGGTTGAGCTAAATGATCCTTTTAAGATGATGGACATAACCACCAAAATCTTTCGACTGGAAGTCACCTCTTACCTCTTAAAAAAGCTTTAGCAACCTGTGCATTGAATGTGAACTTTACCATAGCAACTTTACCAAACCATATTGGAAGATAGAGTGACATCTGTTCATCTTTCATCTGTTTAATCACATTTAATTTAAAGGAACTCCCAACAAAAGGTGGGCGCAAGGATGTTATTGAAAACACAAAGTTGTTTTTGGCCCTGACATCCTCTACATGTGAGTACACCATAACAGTTGCTTCTTAAGTCATATTTATTATGGAATGATATGTATTATCTATAGAACAATATAAAAAGCTCACACAACCCCTCCGCCCCCACATTTTCAAGCCAATGAATCCAATGTTGAGCTGGACGTTGTTCCCGTCTTTAGGACTCAGATTCCTGAAAAAGAGTATCCCAGTCAGAAATGTGTGGAAGGTATGCTGCTTAATACATTTTGCCACTTTTGTTTCATTCTTATTCTTTTCCTTTGGGAGGTGACATTGTAAGCATGCTCCTTAGCAAAAAAGCACTTCTGATTTGTAGCCACTAGATGGCAGTATCTGCATGAGTAAATCACTTGTACAACACTAAAGGAGAGGACCCTGTTGAGACTGGGACAATTCTTGAAATACATAAATAAGATCACTGTTTAGTTTTGTATGTACTAGTTATGAACTGAACTGTATGACAGTAGGAAAATAACATCCCTATACATATATGTGATAAAAAGGAGCACATCGTTTTAAGCTTTATTCTTTATGATTGCCATCCACTAAATTGAATTATTTGGTTTGACATACTTCAGCTATGCAGAGGAAATGTATAGTCTGATTAATTTAGTTATTGTCTGAAAGCACTCGTCGTCTCCTGTTTATCTGTACAGGTGAGTGTAAGAACAGTGACTCAGCAACAGAGCCATCTGAAGTGGATCAGGAGCAGGACAAAGAGGGCAAAGCAGACAGCAGCAGACAGACGGGGGACGCCACAGGCAAGCAGGCACAGAACTTTGTGACAAAAAACATTGAGGTAAGTCAGAGGTCATGCGAGGTCAGTCATATGGCAGTCAATTTCATGAGTGAATCCCTTGTCCACGTGTTTTTTTTCCCCTCTGGGGTTGCCTTTGAAAGAGAGATCAGAGATGTGCCTGAAGCTTGGGGAAATGTAACTGTGTGTGTGTGTGTGTGTGTGTGTGTGTGTGTGTGTGTGTGTGTGTGTGTGTGTGTGTGGTGGCTGAATTAAATTTAATGTTTTCAAAACTTGCTCACATGATGCCTCTCCACTCACTCCCTGTGGAACGTGACAGCTGGCAAGCTCTGGCCACCACGTGCCCATGACACTGGACGAGAAGCAGAGGCTCTGTGAACTGCTCCAGGACATCGACAACGAGAGCGAAGACCACTGCAGCACTGTTGCCGACCACGAGGTTAGCAGTCAGCCAGGCCTGATAACTAGAAATAGCTGGATTCAGGGGTCCGCCAGAGCTGCGTTTGGCTGCAGAAGCACTCTACCCATACACTCACATTACTACTAAGCAGACTCAGAGCATGTGTTTAGGATCTCAGAGTAACCTCCCAAATCCTAGATGAACATCCTAAATGAACATTAGCATTATGATTCATTAAGTATATCAAATGTGATATGTTTTGTAAGGTTTCAGGGTGATTAGTTAATGGTTCTACACGTTTAATCTGTGAGGTTAAATCCTTCTTTATGTACCCTTACCAAAAAAGAGTTATACTTAAAATGTATTTTATCAATTAAACTTAAAGGGATATTCCACCATTTGGGGTAATACACTCATTTTTCACCTCCAATTGAGTTTTACCTTTCACCAGTTCATCCAGCCGTTCTCTGAGTCTGACAGTAGCACTTTTAGCTCCAGCTCATTGAATCAGATTAGACTGTTAGCATCTCTCCTAGTTATACACTTACAGCACCTGTTTTAGTTTATTATAGTATATTTAAAGTATTTTTAAGGTGTAAAAGTACTTACTTTTAGTACTTACTTTTAGGATTGCACTGTCACTTTGCAGATTAAAATACAATTTGTTGGAAATTATTGCAAATTGCAATATTAAATTACATAATAAATTGTCAATTGCATAATGTAATGTCTTTTTGAATTGCATATTGCAGATTGCATTCTCATTTGAATTAAGATACACATATGCTTCCATACCTGTCACATCCAGAGTTGCATAGAACAGGTGAGAACCGAGGCAGGCCGGCCATTACTCACGTCGTAGCGATCACCCCACAGATTTCCAGTCATCAGTCACATCTCAGAGACAGCTTCGACCGTCATGACACCCTCCGCGCTTTGTTGAATCTGTCAGTGAGGAGGGTGGCATGCCATAAGGAACTGTCTAACTGGCTAATCCATCCACATCACTTCAAAGCTATTCTTGCAGTGTGATTAAACATACTGGGTGCTGTTCGCAGAGTAACAGGTCAAACAGTCAGATTTCACATAGAAGGGGAGGTTGGGTTGAGAAGGGGCTAAATTCACTCTATCAAATTACTCTAAATTTGATTTATGTGGTGCCGAATTTTGGTTTAATTCTATTTGTCTGATTGAATTCTGGGACAAGTGAGTGCTAACAGCCCTATTGTTTTTTGACAGCCTGTCTGGTTTCTGAAGGCTTCAGCCATTTAACCGCATGCTGTGGTGGCTTACAAACTGCCAACAGCCAGCCTGCCTCTCCTAGCTATTTACTTCAAGCCTTAATCAGTGCACAAGAATGAGTTGATGTAGATTACTGGATTTGAAAAAGGCCGTTCTACCCCAGCTGTCATCAATCAGTGCTGCAGTCTTGTGTACACAATGGCATATTAATGAGAGGTCCTTATGACGTGTCAGACATTTGCTGTTAGTTGCTGCATGGTTTTTTGAACACAAGAATGGTGAACTTTGCGATTGTGCAGTGTGCCTCTCTGAAATGGTTGTAATTGTTGTTAGTCATGAAGGTGGGACACATGGAAGTGTTTAGGCTTCAGTTGTTGTATTCTGCCAAAAAGCACTCTTTTGTTTATCGTAGATTACTTGAGGAAGCATTTTGTGTATGTTATTAGTGGGTATCAGACAGTGGAGGAGTATATTAGCTCTGAGCTTTTTACAGGTTAGATGTTGACTTCCTGTTATTGTGTGTCCCTGCTGTTCTGGATAGTGCAGAACAGAGTGAGCTGGTTTTGATGGAATCCTGAGAGTAAGTGAGTGGATGTGTGTGTGTGTGTGTGTGTGTGTGTGTGTGTGTGTGTGTGTGTGTGTGTGTGTGTGTGTGTGAGGCCATGTCTACCAGAACCAAACAGAGCTTTATAATCAATTTAACCCTCGTCTTTCCTGTCGATGCTGGATGTCTTAGACTAAGGTATAAAATATAGCCAGTGGCCTTTCCTCACTACTCTGATTGATTGATACGATCTGCCCCCCTCCCCTCTTCCTCAGATTTTGACAAAGATGAATAGGACACTGTCTGGCCCTGAGGACTCACTCAATTTTATTCACTATTATTTATTCACTTTCATTCATTATGTATTATTAGCTATAATAATGCAATTGTATTTTTTATATTTATTATATTTATGTTTGGGTTATCCACTGCTGATAAGATGAGTATTGCTTGCATTTGCAGTTGTCCCAATGCTAGGGGTTTTCTTCAGGACCCTGGATAGCTCAGGAGTTTTGCCACCTCCCTGTACCTGTTAGAACATTCATTCACACACAAAGTACATCACAGGGTGAAGGACAAAGAGCAAGGGAGAGAGAGATTAATTTTAAATACATTCCTGATTTGTTTAAGCTTTTAGCTTCTATTTTACTTTATATCCTTTATCTAGGTTAAGTGGAATCTGAAACACTTGTATTGTGTCAAATTTAACCATTTTATTGTATGTGTGAGAGGTCAGTTTCACAGCCATAGCTCAGAAAAATTGGAAGGATGGCACTTTGAAACAGTTTGCCAAGCCATCATGGTTACAATTGGTGTAATTTCCGTTATTTTATTCTACACCAAATTGCTTTCAGACTTTTAGGCCCACTTGAACTGTGTAGTTTAAAATGTTTTTATAGAGCTTATTGAGTCTTGCCATTATGTCCCAGTATGCTTCACTAGAAAGTAGTTGTAGTCCCTCATGTTAACTTATTTGTTCAACATAGTATCTTCACCGTATCTAATACACCATTTTGCCACTATCTCTAGTGCACCATGGTCATATCCCAGACACTGATGTCATCTATTAAGCTGATATCAGCTCTCCTCCCAGGACACATTATGTTGCTTATGTTGGGGGGGGGGGGGGGGGGGGGGGGGGCTCTACTGAAGGAGCTGGGGAGGTGGGCTCCAGCACAAGCATGGGCAGTGGGACAAGAAGTTACCTCACCCAGAAGTGGCGATGACCTCACTGCCCACCCCTGGCTGCCGCCTCGAAAGCCTTTGAGCTCCGGCAGGAGCTTTGCTCATCGCTAAAACAGAGGCAGAGATTAGTCACTACTCAGATATTTGGCCTCCGTTGGGGCGTCTTGGCAAGGAAACGGCCAACGGAGAAAGTGGAGGGGAGCAGAATGGAAGAGGGTGGAATTGAGTGGAGCAATCAAGATCCCCTGTTTCCCCCTCCAAAAAACACAACAAAAATACCAGAGTGGTTTTCACAAGGCCCTCTGACAACAAACATGTCACTCCTGTCTCTAGGTGCAGTTCAACTGTTACGCCAAGTGGGTCCAAGTTTCAACTTTTAGATGTGGCTTGCTCATGCACTGTCCTGGTTTTTAGACAATCAATCCCTGGAACTGACATTTAGCTACTTTCCTTGAGTTTCTTTAAATGTGTCTTACCTTTCAACAGATTTTCATGAGCCCCAGTTTACTGTGAATCCAGAAACTGTTTCACATTAAAGGGGGACCACAGGGACCTTCAAGAAATGGTTTCCTTTCACCGTCTGGGGTCAGACTACAATTAGACTTTTGTTGTAGCATGTTCTTGTTAAGTGTTAACTTAAATTATGTGTAATGATTGCAAATGGACTATTACTGTCCTACTATGTTCTTGTAAACTAAATTGTGCTTGGTGGTTAATTGATTGAACAATGGTTAATTGTTATGTCATGTCTCTTCTATACTCTCTCTCTCTCTCTCACACACACACACACACACACACACACACACACACACTCTCTCTCTCGCACATACACACACACACACACACACACACACACACACAGACTGTTATGTGCCGTTAACCTTTAGCCTATGGTCTGGTGTAACCATGTTTTACCAGGGGACGGCATCTATGTGTACCACGTCAATCCGACTGGGCGAGGGCTACACTCCGGAACCTTCTGAACTGGATCAGCTCGTCCAAATTGATTCCAGACTGCACACCTTGCTCCCTCGCGAAGACTTCCTGTCTGTGCGAAGCCCCTACCCTGACCACAACTTGCCCCAGGTACGTTCTGTACAGTTCAGCCATTGCTGACTTCCCAGGCCCTGGGTTCACCAAGGTCCCATTAACTACTGGTAGCGCAATTTAAAGTGGTGGTGAGATGGAGTCATTAAGGCTCATTACAGTAGCCCGCACAGCAGGCGGCCTCATCAGGCTCCTATTAAAGCATCATGACTTAGCATAAGAGTCTCAAAGGAGGCCCATTGTCTGTTTACCTTACAACTGTAAAAGACATAGCGCCCCCCCCCCCCAAACCACACAAACACACACGCACACACACACACCAGCTATGTATTGCAGGCATGTCACTGTTTCCATCCAGACATCAGGTTGTCTGCAGCCTCTGTGATTTTACAGACCATGACTTCATCATTGTTTGGAAATGTGAGAAGATGTGTGTGAATGAGGCCTTATGCTTTTAAAACTTGTCTGTGTATGAAAGTCTTTTGTGAGGTGTTTTATTGTTTTAATCATGGTGACAGTGTGGTTACAGTTAACTGAGCGATGGCACCACCATTCAGTTACAGTACCTACATAGCTGGCCTATGTTAAGATAAACTGTCGTCTGATTTCAAAGCATTTGGAGTATGGGGAGCAGGATGCTGCTTTTTATTATGTGTTAGACCTTGTGAGGGTACTAGTAGTGTTTATTTCAGATGCCCTGTTATTGGTGGGCTGCAGTGTGGGCCAGAATGCCTCTTGTTGTGTCTTTGTGGGTCATTATTTTTGAAACGATATTTGGTGTGAGTGAGTTTTGACACATTTCCCTCTGAGATAGTTGTTCACTCTTTAGCACAAAGAGCTGAAAGGAATAAGTATAGCATAGCACAAATATAGCATTTGTGTTTGATCAGGGGCATTTTGTCTGTCGCTGTGTTGACTGAGTGCAAATGTGCCTCAGCTCTATGCTCTGTTTGAACATGCCGTGCTGAGGCAACCCAGACATGGATTTGATCATTGAAACCATGTGAAACTTGGAAGTCAGATTTCAATGGTTTGTTTTTAAATCTCTGATAGAATTCATTGTTTGTATCTCCTGTGAACCTTAAGCAACAATATGGTTTGTTTGTAACAATTGTTAAAGTTGTTAGTAAATGGTGAGGCCTGCTCAGAAGTATTTAAATCCAAGGCAACTCTGACCCAGATCAACCTGGGCTGTCCAGCTGTGAGCGTGTCTCCTTACTGTCTGCTACTCCATTGTTGGATAATGGGCATTCTAAGTTGCCCAAAACAATAAAAAACAATCATTTGCCTTTTTCAGGCAGAAATATCAGTATGTTTTTAGTGCAAGTACCATTGACGGTGCAAGGTTCAAGACCCTTTGTCCAACTTTGGCCAAATGGAAGCCTTCTCAACCCTATGATTTAATGAGACAATGCCTTGGGATAAGGAGGTCAACAAACAATAAAAGTGAGAGGTTTCCGTGAATCATGAGAACTATTGTGCAAAAAAACAGCTACTTTCTGGATCTCTGCTTAGGCACGGGATGAACTTTAAACCTTAATGTTGGAAAGACAGTTGGACATAGTAGCTGTCCATCTTGACTCATCCAATGAGGCATTGAGGAATGAGACTGAGATGGATGGTTTATTCTCGGCTGTCCTCACTCCAGGCGGTGTTCTCGCTCCTCCGAGTATTCCTGTCAGAGGACTGGCTCGCTGCAGTGGTAGTTTAAAACATGGTGTACAACTGAGGCAGCCCTCATGTCGGGCTGCAGGCAGGTCCTGTACCATGGTATGTTCATGGCAAAGGGTCATGGCAGAGAAAGAGGGGGATTTTTGTATTATACAAGACAGGACAATGACCGTGTTGTCCTGTGCAGAAGATAATAAATTATCATTTGATTGTGATGTATGGTAAGCTTGCTTTTGACCACAGGATGTCATTTAGTAGTTTCAGTGGCAGTGCAAAGGGCAGAGATGCCAGACATTTTCAATAAATCAGTCTCATTTTACGGTTTTGTTGTGAAAAGAAAAAAATCTATACAGGTTTTTCTCTTGAGAGAGAGAGAGAGAGAGAGAGAGAGAGAGAGAGAGAGAGAGAGAGAGAGTGAGAGAGAGTGTGTGTGTGTGTGTGTGTGTGTGTGTGTGGTAGGAGACAGGGCTCTGATTTACTCTCTCCAGTAGCGTATGCTGCTCACACATCTAATTGAAACCATTTGGGGGAAGGAGCTCTAGGGCTGCATCCACACTATTCTGCTTTCCTTTCAGTTCCACAGACCTTTGTGCCATCCACACTACTCCAGCGTTTGTGCCATCACTACTCCAGCGTTTGTGCCATCACTACTCCAGCGTTTGTGCCATCCACACTACTCCAGCCTTTGTGCCATCCACACTACTCCAGCCTTTGTGCCATCCACACTACTCCAGCGTTTGTGCCATCCACACTACTCCAGCGTTTGTGCCATTCACACTACTCCAGCGTTTCAGAGCTCCGGAACTCCTGAGATGGAACCATTTGAAAACAACGCTGTCTGCCCTGTATTCATTTGAAAAATACACACTTTGCATATTTGTGTGGACAGTTAATCCACAAACATTTGAAAACGATGACGTAAAAACCCAATATTCTCTTCCTGATTGGACCTTGTTAGTCTAATGTTTCTTGACTCTCTTAAAACTCAATTCGACTTCTACTACTAGCCTGCCAGCGGTGAGAGCAACATGGAGCTTTGCTAACCTTGCTGTCTTTGGTGCTATCCCTGGTGCAGTTAAAATACGTATTTTAAATTGTTGACAACTATAAATGGTCATGTGATTTGTGCAAATGGTCATCTGACCCTCGCCTCAGGTGTCTGTCTTCTACTGTCTGTCTAGGTGTCTCTTGCAGACAAGATTTGGGCATTAAAAATGCCCTGTATTTGGACGAATGGACGAATCCATCCAGTGATTTATATGTAACTACAACAATGTCTGTGCTATCTAAAGGAAAACATGTCTTTTTTATTCAGTTGGATATCAAAGTAGTGGCATCTTTCCAGAAAACAGTCATTTGGAAGTTCTAGATTACAGAGAATTCTTGATTCTGATCCGTGACCCATTACTAATAGCCACGTTTGAAATGTTCTTCTACTTCGCCTAGTTTATTTTACCCTGGTCCATGATTGCCTCGAACATGTCCTCGTCTCTAAATGTGGGGTTGCAAATTTGGCCCTGCTCTATCCAAGCACCATGTGCGTCTTTTATTGAAGGCGGAATAATTTAGAGGAAGTGTCAATGTCCAGCTCAGGCAGCAACACATTCCTGCACACACTGGTCTCAGCTGGACTCCAGCGGCCGGGGCAAGGGTTCGAGGGAGTAATTGATTCGCTCTTGTGGATACATTGCCCAGGTTCTTGCAGCCGTCTTCGGCGAGCTGACCCAGAACATAATTAAAAGGTTTGCTGTGGATAGATGGGTGGGTGCCAGTGCCATAAATGGCTGACCTGGTCGCCTTTAATTTCAGGAGAGGCCAAGCACTTGCATTGAGGTCTTTCAAGAAAGCCAAAATGAAAAGAAGCTGTGTGGAGAGGGTCTGGGAGTGGTGTTTTACCCCTTTTGGTTGAAACACTCTCAAAAAATACTCAGCATTTGTTGGAATTAAAGTGTCCTTGAATTGTTTAGAATTTAATATCCAAACATAGATGAGTGTTAATCCTGCCTGACAATTTGTTTATGCCACTTTGGCGTGTGTGTGTTCACAATCCATGTCAAAGACCAGTCTTAACTCTTGCACAATTTATGAGCGGTCAAAACACATCTTATTGGCATGATTGTCCACACATTCTTGTAAAAACATGACTTATATTCCTCAACCAGTCACTACCCGTATCCCCAAATATAGTCATTTCAAAGGCTTCCATAGTAAACCAGTGCGCATGCAGATAAGAGCAAACACGGTTCCTTCATGAAATAGCACCTTAACACCAGGCATTTCCATGCCCTATGTCATATGCCATACATTTAATGGGGGCTCTGAATTTGAAAGCAATATGAAACAATGAGTGTGGCTTATGTTGGTCTTTAAAAATCCCACTACATCTTTTGCAAAAGGGGGATTATTTAGTGCTGGTTCTCACAGGATTTCCAAAGTCAGTATATTTACTTTGAAGTAGTCTTTTGTAGTTTTATGGTACAATAGGCTACCAGAATGTTTCCCCCAAAACTGATGTGGTTATGTTTAAGTGAATGTACTTGGAATCTCAAAACGGTCTTATCATCGTAAAAAGGGGTTATAAACTCGTCTGGTCTTTTACTCACTCCGACGTGATGCAGCACTCTGTCAAGATATTCGTTTTATGGTGAACACATCTTGAAGGTGTGAAGCTTATATAACAGGCTGTTTTTTGTTTCTATTTCTGTGTTGAAATTCTTTCCATTTCATTCTAAGAAACGCATATGACTAGCATTAAATCTTCTTATCAAAGAAGCTTGCGTTCAAATGGGAATATTTGCCAAACAGAATCCATCAGACAAACTTCACTTTTCAAGAATATTGGAAAATCCTGGAATGCTGCATTTTACAAATTTCATCCTAACTAAAGATATATCATACTCCTTTACCACTCTAGTCTTAGTGCTTTGTCCATGGATTGGAAAGGAAGCTTTTAAGACATCAACATGGACCACATAAACTGTTTTTCCGTGAAATTAAATATATAAGAGGAATTGATCCTCGGGTAGGTTACAGGAGTGTTATGTGGTACAGAAAATAACAAACACTTAGCAAGGAAAAAAAAACAAACAAACAACCTCCAACCCATTCATGACAAGAAACATTTAAATGTGGTATATCTCTCTGGTATATTTAAATGTGGTATGTCTTGCACCAGGCCCTGTTTTGTGGCCCTGTGTTCACGCTTGCATGGCAGTGCCAGCTCAGTTTCCACACACCGCCCAACAGTTAAGCCCCAAGGTGGAGCCATCACCAGGGGTAGCTATCCATGCCATCTGGTCCAGGGTGGGGCATTTATTACCACACACAATTACAAAGAGCTGTCTAGGGGGAGTTTAGGGGTGTGGAGGGGTGGGGGTGCTAGGGCTCCTCTGATGGGCAGATTTGTTTTTAAGTGGACCAATATAAGCCCTCAACTTCCTTTTTTATGTGTGTGTATGTACATGTGTGTTTGTCATGTGGCTTTTAGCACGATGCACCGATACATTAGTGGTACAACATTAACTAGGTTACCTTTGAGAGGAATCTCAAATTTTCTTATGTTTGGTGTGGTTAAATTGACTTCAGAGGCTCTTGCTGAAAATCTCTTCAAGCTACGTTTATTCCTCTTTTGTAAATGGAAAATGTCATAGACCGTAATAAAATGCAGTATAGCATAATACATGTTTGATTTTATTTAGAGGTGTTTTGCATGCGCAGAGGTCCTGCAAGAACTACATGTGTCCTAATGACTAGTTGTGTGTGAGTGTGATTTTAATAGTCTCACCACTTCTGCCATATTATTCTTGTGTACTGTTTTGCGGTTTCTTTATTTACTTTGATGCCATGAGGTCACTTTGCCACTCTTTTGCCTGAGCTATGGGAAACACTTCAGAACCGCTGCCTGTTGAAGACCAGCTTGTTGCCTCTTTGCCTTCAATGGTGTGAGTCACAGACCAGTCCTGGGAACGCCCTGCTGACCTTCCCAATGTGCTGACCACATGGGCAAATCTCTGCAAACTAAACATGTTTGATATTTTACATTATTCCACTGCTTGGTTGAATTTCCCATTGTCCTACGTAATTTAGAACGACCATTAACCGTAGGCCTATGTTATTTGCACACCTATGAAGTAGATCCATTTTTTTGGCCGTAGGCTATATTTGTATATTAATTTGCCGAACTCGTTGTTAAGTTGAAATGAACAGTCACGTTGCATCCGAGCTGTAAAATACAGACGTTCAGAACATGGCAACATTGTAGCATATGATGGTGGCTTTTAGCTAGATGGATGACAGCAGGCTAAGTAAAATAGCGATGTTTCAAAACTAAAGTTCATCAGAATCTTGGGATACGCCCGCTTGACAACGGGAGAGAGAACTAACGACTGGCCTTTGGCCGTAGCAACCATCCATTTAGAACTAGTAACGGCAGTTTGTCCTGCAAGTTGAGAAATTAGTTGATATATGTGTCGGAAGAAATTAGTTCTACAAACAAGACAGTTTTAGCGATTAAAACGTTAAAAATGAACACAACGCAAGTGGCAACAGTGGAATAAGCGGGAATATAGCTGCAAGCAGCAATGAGGGGGCCAAGCAGTTGAGCAGGAGTTGTCATGGCAACACAATGTTGCTACATTATACACACACCCAATTAACCTCCCATCCGACCCACCACACACATATACACAGATAAACCTCCATGTATATACATGCACATACCTCAAACATCACCAAATTTATTGTGTGTCCTCAGGTTGTAGTCATGAGACCACATACCAAGTTTGGTGTCAATACGAGAAAGTGTTGATAATTATGGCACCCCTAGTGTTCAAAGGTCACTAAATATATTGAGCATCTTCAGGATGTGGTCCCGAGTCAATGTACCAAATTTGGTGTCGATATGAGAAAGTTTTGCAAATTATAGCACCCCTAGTGGTCAAAGGTCGCAAAATTGATTGTGCATCCTCAGGATGTGGTCACAAGTCCATGAACCAAGTTTGGTTTTGATACGTCAAAGCATTGCTGAGATATGACCTAATCTTGTGTTACTCTAGCGCCGCCCTAGAGGTTGAAGGTCACCAAATTTATTTTGTGTCCTCAGTATAAGGTCCCAAGTCCATATACTAAGTTTGGTTTCAATACGTGAAAGCATTCCTGAAATATGAGCCCACTCCCTGTGATAATAGCGCCACATAGTGGTCAAAGGTCATCAAATTTATTGAGCTTCTTCCTAATTGGGTCCTGAGACCATGTACTGAGATTGGTGTTGATACGCGAAAGCTTTGCTGAGATATCACTTCACTTCCTGTTTTGCGGCTTTGCCGCCAAATTTTATTGGTTACCACGGGCGACGGGTTATCAATATGGCTCCAAAAAGCAATGCATTTGTGAGTCATGGTCTAAAGATCATCTGTGCTAAGTTTCATGAAAATCGGATGAACTTACGATCACTGCGACAAGTTTCGTCAAAATCGGACAAACTTTATGACCTTCGCATAAAGAGCTTCGCTGCTTGGCCCCCAATAATGGACTCCACGGTGGTCTGTTCACCGCTTCGTGTCAGGGCCGTTTTACAACCTCGACCGTGCATTAACTTCTGTGAACAGACCACCGTGTCGTCCATTATCCCTTACGTAGTGTTGCACATTGGAGCCAGCCGCCTGTTCTGTTGTGGCCTTACTGAATTTAGGGTTTGACTGCAACCCTGCTCAGCTCAACACCACCACGCTGACCTTCCAGGATTGTTTTGTTTGGGATTTTAGTAGCTCTGCATGATCACATATGGAACTAAGAAGGCTTAGTGGTTTATGTTTTCCCAAAGTGTAGTGCCTACTGAAGTTCTTCGCTGCTCATTCCAATGTGGTCTTTCTAGTTGTGTGTCATTGTTATTTGTTTATCTTTTACTATTACACTGCAGTAAGAGACACTTTTGTTGCTTCTTCGGATTGTGAGTAAATGCATTTCTACCTTGAGCAGACGTGCATGAAGGCCTAAGACACGTATCACATTTTTCCTTTTTTGTTATAATGGAAACATAGTGTCATCACCCCAAACATGGACTGCGTATCTCATCAAAAACGAAGACTGCCAGATCACAGCGAGCCCTAGCTTTCCATTCTGGTTCCTTGTGCAACACATCTCACATTATAAAAGCCCTTTTAGGAATAATTGCCCACTCCACCACTCTTGTCAACGTGATCTGCAATAAAACCTTTCTCGTTGCATTAGAAAACCAGTCATACACAAATGAAATATATTAAAATAGAAACGAATGGTCCTAGCGCCATGCCATGTGCTGATTGCAAAAACACTGTAAAAGAAACTCGTCACAATTAGTGGAGGGGTCAACCACCAAAAGTATTGGAACTCCTGGTAAGCCTGTAATCCCTGAGGGAATATACTCGAGACAGAAGGGCTCTGATTTACAGCTTCTCTCTTGGCCTGAACATGGGGGGGGGGCATGTTTAATGTCAGGTAGTAGTGTAAAACGCAGACAGGTAATAAGCATAATCTATAAAATCTAGACTATACATTTAAGCCTATTATTTAAAGAGCTGACTCCATGTTAAATGGTTGAATTTGCACCAAGCACAGAGATTACAAGGGTAATGCTGGTCTCAGTGCCATTTAACAATTGGCTTTGGCTGCATTTAGAGCAAGCAAACATACCAATTTCACAGAGGAGGTGTTTACAAAAAGTTGTACAGTGTGCACTGTTTCTGTTTCTCTTTTGGGCAAAATGAAGCAATTAACAGTGCTTTTATTCTCAAATGGCCAATGACTTTACCTCCCAAAACAATGAGAGATCTCAGTTTCTGTTCCCATCGATCACAGTGGGTGGTTTTGTAGCTTTCCCTTTTTATGTCCTATTAAACAGGGGAGATTATTAGTTTGTAAATCTTTTACCCATAGTGAGGTGTGGAATTGGCTTTGCTACAATATGTGTACACAAAGACAGTGGAATTGCAGGAAGTAGCTTGTGGTTATTGATTTGTGAGCTTTACTTGTCCGCACTTGTGTCACCAGGGAGCATCATGAAGCATCCAAGTTTCAGCAGAGGTGAAGAAAGAGCTTTGGCATGCATTCATTATTTGCTTTTTCTACTTTATTTTACAGAGGAGGGGCTGATTTTATCTGAATTAAAACTGTTTGTGGATGTATACTTGAATTAGTTCAACACACACATGTGTATCTCATACATATAGTTATTTTATCAAAACAGCATGCAAAGGGGAGAGAACCCACTCCACTCAAAAAAAGGAAGAAAATTAGGTCAAAAATATTTTTTCCAAGTCGCTGGAGTTTCTCTTTCCTGTGCACCATGATCTATGTCTGTCACGTTGTTGACTTGGGGTGATTTACATTGTTAGGCCATCCTCCACACTGTGACGGAGCTGGACAGGAAGTGATCGCATCCCCCTGGTGCCTCTTTGAGCTCTGGCGCCAAAAACAGCTTGGCTGGTGCCTCCAGCACGCCACAGCTATGGCCACGGCCACTGCTTCCCGTCCATATCTCCTTTACAAGCTGTATCTAATCAATAAAAAAAGAACCTAACGTCACCATCAGAGATTGCTAACAGCTGGACAATGTAGGTCACACACACATGGCTAGTTTTGACCATGGTGCCACTTGTATAGATTTCAAGGGGTAGAGTTGGGAAGAATCAATGGGCCATACTAGTGCGTTTTCAGTCCCAAATGCTTTTGATAAGTATTAGGTAGAAAGGTTGTTATAGTCGCTAATGTTGTGTTTGATGCATCAGTCTTTGGCAAAGAGCCTAGAGAGGGTGTATATGGGTGAATGCACTAGAGGTGAACAGGGGGTCCAGCCTTATAGAGGCTGTAGGGTTTTACCTGCATGAGCAGTATACTCATGACTTTATGTGTGCACACTTGAAACAGTGCTCAATTTCACAAACCAAGACGAGTCCGATTATCAAACTCACAGTGCAGTGGCACATTTAGCAGTGGCACATTTTTTAAAGCAGTTAAGAATACAATCATTCCTTGGCAACTATAAATTGTCACATTTTATGAGCAGATGGTAACCTTATCAACAGCCATGGAAACAATAGTGTGTGTGTGTGTGTGTGTGATATATTTTGGGTAGTATCTCCACCATACGGTTTAGATCTGTAAAAGAACAGACATGCTGATCCAGACCACCCTCAGTCCCAGGAACGGGACTACAAGGTCCAGATGACCCATGAGTTTATCTTCTAATACCTCAAGAATGTGCTGCAATCAGGACATCATCTGTGAGTGATCCAACCTGGCCTTGTAAAATATTAACTTTTGTGTTCTGTGAGAACAAAAAGGAAAAAAATATATAGAAAACCAAAAGAAACAGAACCAATAGGTTTCTGTTGTGCTCTGATCATCCCACCCCACAGTTTTCTCAGAAACATCTGGACAGTTTGTGATGTCTACTCTGAGTTTCACCTCAGAAACGACTGCAGTGAATTAAGGTTTGCTGACCTTGATGGGGTATTATCTTATAGCTTATGCTGCCCGGTGACCCTTTAGGTGTTAGGGGGAATAGGCTCATGCAGGTGTTGATTTGAGAAAGCCAAGGAATGGTTCTCACACTCTTCTTTTAGAAGCTGTGAAAGGCTCAGAGCAGGCCGCAGGTTGGCCCGTGAGCCAGGGCTGTGGGCCTGGGGACTGAGCTCGAGCTCCGGCCTGGGAGGGCGTTAGCCTGCTGGGCTATGAGCCAGAGGACTGCAGAGAGAGCGAGAGATCCTGAACTCCGGTGCTGCAGTGCGGTCCACCACAGAGCTTTAATAGCACCGCGAGCTGTGGGGCTGCTTGTGGAGAGGGCCTGGCCAAGGTCCACGGTCCACGTGGCACTAACCGAGAGAGAGCAGGAGAGAAAATAAAGAGAAGAGAAAGTGAGAGAGAAAGATAGAGAGAGAAAGATAGAGAGCTGGAAGAAGGTTGCAGGGAAGCTTAATGACGGATGGACTGGCTCACTTATAGGCTGACTCACTCAGCTCTCTCTCTCTCTCTCTTTCTTTCTCTCTCACTTTTCATTTTGCTTGTACAGTATGTCTTGTTTTTAGGCATGTCTAAATGTTTGTGTTTGGTAAACCAGTAACTTCAAATACTTCAAGGGCAATTCCACCAAAACTGTCACTTCCATAACGCCAACACAGTACCATGGTATGGTATGATGTGAATGATGATTACTTGAAATCTGAGCATTCACTCTTCTTTGTTGTATAACTTACATGAAAAACTTTTCACATAATTATTCGCATTATACAAATACCATGGCTTTTAGTTGCCATTATGGACGTGACAGTTTTGCGTGGAATTGCCCAGAGCTAGATTTTGAACTGGATTGGATTGGAGTAGGATTTGTTCCAATAAACCAAACCTAAAATGCTTAAAATCAAAGTCTCTCTTTCTCTGCCTTCTTTAGCCAGGACCCAGCGGTAAAAAGGGCCACTCTTGCACGTGCATCAGTATAGCTGTATGTAGTCCAACATCTATACTGCATCTAAATGTTCCCTGTTGTGCTCAGTGACTTTCCGACAAAACCAACACCCTCTATGTTTAGCCTGACGTTGACCACTTTAAAGCAGAAACAAGTAATGGCTCCTACGGTTATGCACGGCACTGCCACAGACTGGAAATGTAGAATAGATGCATAAATGTAGTGTTTCTTCTGCTCTCTAGCCACGGATTTCCCCTTTGCTAAAGATAGCCTAGATAATCTACTTCTGTGTGGGACACTGTATGTATTTGGATACCAATGCATATCCTCATTGAAGTCTATCAGAACATTTCAAATCCAATGCAAGTGCTCTCCAGGAATCCTGGAAGAAAATGGACTGATTGACAAACAGACATGCAAACATACCCGTGTGTGAGTGAGAACACGGTGGTGGGCAACATACACTCATGTTGGACATTGGTTGAGTACTAGCCTCTTCTTGACTTCATAATACAGATACATATACAGATTGTTTAGCCTCGTAAACCATACTCTTGAATAAGCTCCTCTTCGGCAAAGAATCTGGCCTGGCTTCATTGGCAAACTTCTTCTTCCTGGTGGATGGACACTTGTTTGAAGTTTAAAATCATTGGAGTTCCTTTGAACCGAGTTAGTGAGTTCACTAACAACAGGCCTTTCGTCATACAGAGAAGTTTCTCTGCACCACCAAGCAAGCTAGCATCAGAGCCTGTCTACAGAGAACCTGTTCATTCCCTATTAAGCCCCATTGTAGCGAATTTGGTTGCATTCCACTTTGGTTGCATGAGTTCCACTAGGGATGATCGTGGGTGACGAGAGCAAAATGAATGGAAGTCTAGTAAAAGTATATATACTCTTTTGATCCCGTGAGGGAAATTTGGTCTCTGCATTTATCCCAATCCATGACTTAGTGAAACACACTCAACACACAGTGAACACACAGTGAGGTGAAGCACACACTAATCCCGGCGCAGTGAGCTGCCTGCAACAACAGCGGCGCTCGGGGAGCAGTGAGGGGTTAGGTGCCTTGCTCAAGGGCACTTCAGCCGTGCCTACTGGTCGGGGTTCCGGTTCCAGGTCTGAAGCGCTAACCAGTAGGCCACGGCTGCCCCAATGTCTATTAGCTGTCTGTGGAGCTAGACAGCTAAATTTGTCTCTTTCACCTGATTGTTGTTGAAAAATGGCAGATTTTATTGTTGTTTCTGGAAGTTCAATATGGATTATAGGTCGAAAGTTGAATGAACGAGTACTTATGTCCTTTTCGATTTCTTGCAGGTTGGGTCGTAGTTGCCCATAACACGCTAGCATTCTGCTAATGAATGACGTCATTGACATTTTTGAAAGGCTTTTTAGAACAAATAAGCACCTTTAAAAATAATACTCAGCAGTGTGTATTATCTTTGCCTCCCCCTTCGATCACGTCATCCTTTTAAAAAGATGATGAAGTTGCTTTGTAGGGCCCAATGTTAAAGTGGTTCTCATACTATTTGAGTGACAGAACTTTCATCCTCTGCTCTTATTAAGTGTGGTGTCCCCCAAGGTTAAATTTTAGGCCCTCTTTTATTTTCAGTGTATGCTCCATTACTCCCCCTCAGCACCATCTTAAAAAAAATACAGATTTCAATGTCATTGTTATGCTGACGCATACTTTTTTTGGAGGTCGGGTCCTCCGAGTTTACGGCCGGCATGAAGGCACTATTATTTCCACATGAAGTGACATGAACGATAACATTATTTCTGGGAAAAATGTTTTTCCCATGCGCATGAACGCACCGTCAGTACTGAAGCGAAAATAAATTGAACGAAAGTACGTAGACAGCAAAGCCAGGCTACAGAGTGTTAGCATGTGTCTAAGTTTGCCGTGTGTGTGTGTGTGTCCTGTTCAATTCTAATGAAAGTTTTTGGCTGACCTAAATTGGTGCTGTGTGGTTTTAGCTGTTAGCTTGTCATCGACTGGCAAGCTGATGAAGTGATCAATGTGAAATCCCACAGAGGACCAGCAGTAAACTGAACATTTGTCCTCAGTAATACTTTCACCGGGGCTGTATGGTGCGATGCCATTCTTTTTTGTCTTGTAAACTGTTATTTTAACCTGATTCTGAGTTCCCCCTGGCTAGCCCTCTAGCTGAAGAAGCCTTGTAAATCTGAGCGCATACCAAAAGTTTGCTACATCATGACTATCTTGAGACTAGCACTCTTCATGAGACAGAGCATTCAAAAGACGGGATGAAGTAGAGCTAGCACAAATTTGACCTAATTATGTTTTTTCTTTTTTTTTTTTGGTTCGGTCCGGTGAATGTATTTGCTGCTGTGACTGAGGCAATAAAGACCCGGCTGTTGTTTCTGGCAAAGAGAGAGACAGCTGGGACCCACATTGGATCAGTCCATTTTTCTTCTTCCGCTCTTTTTCTTTGATTAAATAAAAAAAAACCTTACTGCAATTCCCAACCCTGAAAACTCTGAAAGCACAAAGCAGAGAATGATGTTAACCTAAAGGCCTACTCTGAACCTAATTTCTTGTGAGGTAAGTGTCCGACCAGACTGTGTACAAGTAATTGAAAAAGGTGTTTTTGGACAAGCTGCATGTTAAGAGGGGAATGGTCAGTCGATACCTCATATTATATGTTAATTCCATCTGTATGGTGAAAAACTTGTTGCCTGGTTTCCCAAAGGTGTTTCAAGATTACATTACATCTGCTTGTTAAATGGCTCAGAATTGCATTTCACATAAATGCTCTAGTTGTAAGGATTTGTATGATTGGATATTGGCCTGTCCTTGGTAGGGAGTCCTCCGTTAAAGCACATCAAATGTGTCGGAAACAGAAGGCCAAGAATTTGTGTCTGTGACATCACTTAGAAGCTGCCCTGGTTTGTACCAAGATCATCTTTGCCGGTGTTTTTGTACCCCGTGTAAGAGAGACTAATATGTTTTGACGTTTGACATCTCAAACAAAGTTATTGGTGTTGGTCTTGGCTCTCCTGGATCAGCTGACCTACTTTTTTGCGTATTGAAATGGTTTTAAAGAGTTTGACTGCGTGCTGAGTGAAGGCGCAATTCAGTGGTTTGCTGGCTCATGTTCAGACAATCAGGAGTGGCAGACCCCCTTTGCCGCACATTTTGAAGTGCTCTTATGTTTCAGTTATCACACTTTCAAATTCTAACTTAATAAAAATCAGATACCAGGCCATGGATCCGTGGGGTAGAGCGAGTAATAGAGATCACTTGGTTTGCAATCTATTTAGGTCAAGGCCTGACATCTCTTTTCCTCCTTCTACTACAAAGAATTTCAGCACAGAGTATGAGATAACAGCATGGAAGTGCCATCCTCACACTCAAAGAACTAGGACAATGCATGAACCACACTAATAGAACTGCTGCATAGAACAACCTGGTAATGCTTAACAGATGCATTGTGAAGGTCATTTTAGTTATGAAGACATGATATGAGAAAGCGATTGTTTGTTTACCGTCTTCCACTCTGCCACAGAATTAAGTTGTAACCAGGAGCTAAAACGGACTGTAGTCTCAATATGAAAAATATTATCATTTTTCAAAGACATGTAATTAGTGGTGTGAAGATGGTAGTAAAGTGAGACTGCTGCATTTATTTTTCTCTCTTTTTAACACTGTGCTTTCTCCCTTAAGTAAACCGCTGCAACACGATCTTACGTGAGACTTTGGAAAGTTGGACTGCAACTGAAATCTGGCCTTGACTGACATGACTTGAAATGAAGTTTTAAATTTAGCTTGTCAACACTGCCTCTGGCCATGTGAATGCTTTTATGGGCAAGGTGGCACAGTGGTGAGGGAACATAGATTTCTGTGTATTCACATTTATGTTGGGTTGTAAGAGTGATTGTTTTACCTGTTTTAGACTGTGTGTGTGTGTGTGTGTTTGTTAGCATGCAGTTTTAAGACAGCAACCAGTCATTTTGTTAAACTTTTTTATCATCCACTCACTCAAGACACTGGTTGAACATTAACATAAATTTGCCATCCAGACCACAACCTGCAAGCCTGCAATCTCCTCACATCAAAAAAAGAGGAAAAAAAACACTGTTTATCCTTATTGGAGAATTGCCAGAAAATGAGCAAATCCTTTAAAAAAAAAAAAGAAAAAACGACACAAAGCGTTAGGCCAAGAACAGAGAGCAGTTTCGGCCACCACGGCTCCAGCACAGACAAACACACAACCTGGATGGACAGGGGTCAGCCAACAAGCACATGAAAAGAAGGCAAAACAAAGCTCTCTCGTTCTCTCCCATTCCCTCTCATTCTCTCCCTCTGTCTGCCATAGCCTGCAGCATCAGTAGCCTCCAGGCTTGTGTGGAAACAGGTTATGAGGGGAGAAAATGAAGGTGAGCAGACAAAGAGTCTGACTGGGGCTTTGATCTACATGGAATTAGGAGAGGCTCCTGTCTTTGGCTTTGGGCTACTTGAGAGATGGAGGGAGAGATGGGAGTGAAAAAGTGAGGGTGAGTAGGGATTAAGAGAGAGAGTAGAGAGGATAAAAATATGAGTGACCAAGAGAGTGAGAAGAACATACACAGTAGAGGAGAAAGCAAGGAGGGAAACAAAGTGAGTGAGAGAGAAAGAAACAGAAGATACTGGAAAAGAGTAAGAAAGTTGTGCCTTCAGACATGATTCACCTCTCTCCCCCTGACCCACATACACCAGAACATTTGGCTTGGATACTGGCCACTGGCCAGTTCTCTCAGTCTATGTGACACTACGTCAGCCCCTACACGTGCACACACACACACACACATACCACTCGGTACATCTTCCAGAGGTCATCCTCCATTACAGTACATGCGGATACCATAAAGTTCTTATTTATCTGAGGCCCAGCTTGAGTCTGTGCTTTTAGGCCCCTCGTGGCCTCCCTTCCAGCCTCTTGGCATCCCCATCCCCCCCCCTAACCCCCCCCACACACACACACACACCAGGCCAAACGGGAGTATGTGATGGAGCAGCGGCAAGGCATGTGTGGGACACAGATGAGATGAGAGACGCTGGAGCTGTCAGCAGATGCTTTAATGACTGTTTTCATTGGTGTGTGTGTGTGTGTGTGGGGGGGGGGGGGGGTGGTTTGGATTCGCATCATCCAATTGGCATAATTACACCATGCAGGGCTTCTTTACATATGATGGAGTCCTTGAGCAAGGCACTTAACTCCAAGTTGCTCTGGGGACAATGGCCCTTGTAATATAATTGTCGCTTTGGATAGAAGCGTATATGCTAAAGGAATAAATGTAAATGTAATTGTGAATATTGGAGAGGATGTATAGGATGTATCTGAGTGAGCTTTATGCTTGCTTTGTCTGGCTGCGTCTGGATGTGTGTGTGTGTTTAAAAGTGGTGTTGGCTTTTCTGTGTGTGTATTGGTGCAAGTGTATACAGTATATCTTAGTGTATTCTTTATGTTAGCTGTGTCTATGTGTGTGTGTATGTGTGTGAGCTGTGTGAATTCCTGACACACACACAGTGCTCTTGTCCATGTCAGGTCATGGAGGTGGGGCTGTCGTTGGCGGCGGAGGAAACTCCTCTCGGGGAGAGGGCCCTGCGGGCCATGAGGGAGACCAGAGAGCAGGAGGCGCGTCTGAGGGACATCCAGCAACAGCTGGACGCCATGGAGCGCAGCCAGACTGAGAGTGTGAGTCTGCAGTCACCCAGCATGGGAAACACTACAACACACACACACATACACATACACACACGGGACTTTACAGAGGCACACAGTTTATGTGCATGTGTTATTATATAAGTGTACCTACATACATACATACATACATACAGCTTGTGTACATTGTGGACTAAATCTCCATTGTACAATGTATATAATATCATTCCAAAATTCCATGCAAAAAGTGAAAGCATCAGGGGTCTCATGTACAAAGACTTGTGTGGATTTCATACTAAAACATTGCGTATGTGCAAACCTGAAAAGTAGCGGCAGCATTCCACGCAGCTTTTCTTTGTACATCCCAATTAACGTGAAATGAAGTGTACATGCACGAGCATTACACTCCACCCTCTCTCCTCCCTCAATCACACTCATTTTAATATGCTAACTAGAAGGCCACTTCTCAAAGATCAAAAAACTCAAAGATCATAATTCTTGATTTCGCTTACAAACTGACGGTTTTATGCATTCACTAAACAAAGATTATGGAAATTAAACACTACTTTTCCATCAAAAAGCTTGTTGTAAAAGGCATAACTTATTAGATTTAAGAACTAGGTTTGCTAGCTCTGTGTGTTATGAGTCCCATAGAACAACACTGCCATCTACTGGATTAGAAAGTGTCAGCAGGCTACTTGTGGATCTGGGTGGCTTCTCTGCCGCAAAGATTGTCTCAAAAACATGTGTGCTGATCCACAAATGCGAAAAACGAAAACTGCGTGTGCTGGTGATCCACAAATGCAAAATTAGATTTCACAAAGGCAATTTTCAGTTTTACAATTTACAAATACACATCTACAATTGTGAAAACAAATTTACAAGTTACAAATATGATTTTTTTCACGTGTGGATTTGTGCGACTTTTAAACAGAAAGAGCTAAATGTTTCGTATTCACTCAACCAGCTTTAATTATAATGATTTCAGACTGCTCTAACACAGCTGTGCAAAAAAGTGTAAACAATAACATAGGCCTACAATAGGCATAGGCTACAGTTGCTCTGATAAAGCTGTGCAAATAACAAAAGACCAAAAGTTTGACATTGCATTGTGTGACAAAACTGCAGGTTTTTCAATATTTTTGTGCCCAAAATATTGCATTGTGCAGTACAATGTAGGCCTGCGTTGTCAGTCAGGGTCAACTTTTGGTCTTTTGTTATTTGCACAGCTTTATCAGAGCAACTGTAGCCTATGCCTATTGTAGGCCTATGTTATTGTTTACACTTTTTTGCACAGCTGTGTTAGAGCAGTCTGAAATCATTATAATTAAAGCTGGTTGAGTGAATACGAAACATTTAGCTCTTTCTGTTTAAAATATCGATATATATATCATATATCGCCAATCAGCTCCAAAATATATTGGGATATCAGTTTTGGTCCATATCGCCCAGCCCTACTTACTCCTTGTGCAGTTAAAGGTGCGATTTGTAGGATTGTTACCGAATGACAACATGGCTGTGATTTTTTTCACGTGTGGATTTGTGCGACTTTCATGCGAAGAACGTCTCAAAAACACTTAACTTTGGAAAGCGAAGAATGCGTGTGCTGGTGATCCACAGAATCACATTTCACAAATGAAATTTTCGGTTTTACAAATGTTGACATCAAGTCCCGCCCACATCCAACTCAGCCATGTTTTCTTTGCCTACGTCACTCCCCATACGCTTTGGCTTTACTACCGACCTATGCTACCGACAGCCAGGTAGCGAATTATATAGTATATTGTTTCATATTAGATGATATAAACTGATGATGTAGGCTAAGCACAAATTACATTTCATGCAACAACAGTGAATTTTTCATGTAGCCTAGGCTAGTTACTGTAATTGGGTTCGTGTACTTCATTTGATTTCCGTAATTGGTCATTTTAAATATTGATGAGAATGTGTTCAAATGGAAAACGAGACATATTTGATTTAATTTAGCCCGCAAAAGTATAATGGTGTGTTGTTTCATTATCATGGACTATCGGCTGAACAGCAAGAATTCTCCATTACAACCAAATGTAGCGTACAAAGGGGCGATTTTGCTGGTCGGGTGAACCAGAAGCATGTATTGTGTAACGTTAACCGGATAGATCAAGGTAGACATATCCTCATCTCAAATATGGCTAGCCTACTGCCCAGATAGCAAGCAGATATCGGACCACCGGTAGATGGCTACTTGTCGGCAACCCGCGATGGTAACGTTAGGCCACCGGCAGTCTGCCGTATAAATTAATAAAGAAAAGGTTGTCAAAGCTGCGGCTCGTTTGCCCAGCGGACCGCTGTAGAACAGATGTGCAAAAACTCAGCGGTCCGCCGGCGGCAGCGAAACCGGTGGGCCGCCGCCAGCCTCTTGCCATCTGGGTGGTTAACTTTGCTGGCTAGCTAGCCAGCTAGCTAGTTCCTATCTGACGAACAAGTACTGTGACAACGGCGTTCTTATCGAAACTGTTGGTGCTGTTGCGAGTTGTTGCACTGGTTTGAATCCACAGTTTACGTGTTGAATTACACAATAAAACGTGTTTTGCAGTAAGTTGCTGGTTTGTAGAATGTAGCAGCTCGCTCAGTCTTGTTGCGAGTCCTGGCTCTCTCTCTGCTGAGTGCTGACTGCCTCCCTGGCTCCCTCTCGCTGCCAGCAATTTTAAACTGAGTGACGTAATACAAAAAAACATGGCTGACTTGGATGTGGGCTGGGCTTGATGTCAAGCCCCGCCTTCAGCGAGATGCTCCTCAATAAAAGGCCTAGACTCACGATCACCTAATGTTGTTGCGCTGCATTGCCTCTAAGTGTCGCCAACTGACGATACACATTGGAAATGTGCGTACGCCAGACATGAAGTTTGCGTGGAGGACCGCACATTCTCACGTTCAAGTCAGTCTTCGTACATCCAGACGTGAGCGTGAGAAGTGACGTAGGCGAGGTGGGGGGAGAATGGGACGCGAGAGAATGGAGGAGTGGATTAGTTTACCTTACGAGTAGGGCTGGGCGATATATCGGTATTACGACTACGACCGATATATTTTTGAAAACGATGTAGTTGAGACAATATCGTAATACCGGTATTATGTCAAATAATGGGCCATTTTATCAAAGCCACTTGCTCTTCTGTGTTCAGACCATTCAGATAGCCGCAGCTCTGCTCAACTGCGCCCCTGCGTGTGCACGTTCTCCCTTGCAGCACTACAAACTTTCAAACATGACGGACACTGAGTCAGATTTTGTTTACCTTGATCAGAGGTTGGTGCTGATGCCTATTCCGTCGGCACATCAACGGCTAGACCGAGAATTCTCGTTGTGAAATCAAAATTCCACTGGAGCTGTTTTTTACACGCAGATTTAACACTGTTTACAGCTCTTCGACTCACGGTAAAATGTCATGTTTGGTACATAGCCTAGCTAATTTAAATACACTGATGAATGCTTGCGTTTAGCGATATACAGTAGCAGATCTAAAGTCCTCAGGGAGACAACCTACACGCTGATTTTATTAAGAGGATATGCACGTGGCGACGCGCGAGCAGTTAGGGGCATCATTTTTCTATGATTCCTGAAACCCCATTCAATCGTGCATAGGGATTTTTCTTACCGGAACATGCAAAAATGAACGCATACAAAACGACGGTAGCGTCTATCACACTCTTGATGAGTGACTCAGTTACGTTGTTTAAGTAGCCTAATTGTTTGTAACTATTTTTGTTGTTGATAGCAACATGTCTAGGCCATCATAGGCTACATTTGCTTGTCATCTAGGCCCTATCAAACCCTCACGGGTAAAAAAACTGCATTGTGTGACAAAACTGCAGGTTTTTCAATATTTTTGTGCCCAAAATATTGCATTGTGCAGTACAATGTAGGCCTGCGTTGTCAGTCAGGGTCAACTTTTGGTCTTTTGTTATTTGCACAGCTTTATCAGAGCAACTGTAGCCTATGCCTATTGTAGGCCTATGTTATTGTTTACACTTTTTTGCACAGCTGTGTTAGAGCAGTCTGAAATCATTATAATTAAAGCTGGTTGAGTGAATACGAAACATTTAGCTCTTTCTGTTTAAAATATCGATATATATATCATATATCGCCAATCAGCTCCAAAATATATTGGGATATCAGTTTTGGTCCATATCGCCCAGCCCTACTTACTCCTTGTGCAGTTAAAGGTGCGATTTGTAGGATTGTTACCGAACGTTCTGCAGACCAAAATCAAAACACTGGTGAACGTTCTCAAGACTACCAGACGCGAGCCTCTTCTGGGTTGCCAGATGTAATTAAGACTTAGCTAACGTTAGTTGACCTGCAGCTGCTTTAACGTTTCTCCAACCATGACCTAGCTACACATTACGGAAACAGTGAAAAAATACCTCTCTAACCAACGTAACATATTTAGCTCAAGTTAGCGATGCATATAAAGTTTAGCCTAGGCTACCTGTTGTGGAGAAATATGGCCAGCTCTGCGTCAGACTTGATATTTTTCGTTTGACAAAGACGTCACCATCTCAGGAAGCTCCTCCGATGTCCACTTAATTTGTTTCTTGTTTAAATTTTGGAAATTTGCCTGCCTCTCGTAGGCGTTCATGACTACAACTGACAGCTGTTGACAGTTGGCCTTTGCTAATTTGGCAACCCAAATAGGAGGACGCGCTAGCCCATTATTAATACGCTATTCTAGAATGAATCGTTCAAAACATAAACGAAAATTCCAAGACATTCCGCCCCGTAACTCATTTTTTCATGGGTTTTACGGGGTTTTACGGGTTAGAGTAATGTTGTCAAATAAGCCATTACTTCAATTCATCGTGTTTCCTTACTCTCTGACAACATATGGTGATCATTTTTGGAATGGTTACAGTTTATTTTCCATTATTTCCTACATACTGGACCTTTAAATATTTACAAACAGGTATGTGCTGTGTAGCATACTTTTTTCTTATTTGCACAGCTCTATCTGTATGTCAATTGGTTTATTATATTGGCTTTTAACGGTAGCCTATGTTTTGTGTTACCTTTATTGTAAAGCTGTAGGCCTGTGTTGCCAATCAGGGTCGACCGAATATTGTTATTTGCACAGCCCTCAGAGCAACTGTATGCCTATTGGTTATTGTTTACACCTTTTTGCACAGCTCTGTTAGAGCAGTCTGAAATGAATATAATTAAAACCGGCTGTGTTGTCATAATTGTTGTGTTGAGTGAATATATGAAGCACTTCGCTTTTTCTGTTTGAAATATCAATATCGTATCGATATCGTATATCGCCAATCAGCCCCAAAATATCGGGATATCAGTTTTGGTCCATATCGCCCAGCCCTACTTACGAGACCGATAAATACTTTGACCCATTTTAATCAAGATTTGTTTACCTTCATAGGCCGTAATGTTATACTAGCGTTAACAACTTGACTACATGATAGTGGAAGTGATCGAAGCTGATAGACGAACAAGGTACTTTTAAACTTTGATTTTAATCATTTCTTCCCCCTTTATGGATGGATGTATGAGACTGATGAGAGGCTATGATGTGGCTTAGAGATTGTCCACACTCCTGAAATTATGAAACATATAGTGGGGAGAACCGGGACGAATGAAACACTTTTTAATTAAACGTCATTTAAGACATCGTTCCACACTGAAAATTAATAACAATGCTTGGTTGGGAAGGCAGCTTGGTCAAGTGCTTGGTCTGTCCAAGTCACATTAAACACATGAAAACGAAAACGCAGCATGTGAATTATCAAACATGCAAGCATAGAACAAGTTTGTTTGTGTGTGTGTCTGTGTGTGTGTGTGTGTGTGTGTGTGTGTGTGTGTGTGTGTGTTTGTGTGTAGTGGGGGACTATGTTGGGTAGCTAAGAGGGTCTTGAGGGAAAGCTACTGTGGTCAATGATGTGTGAAAATTGATCTGAAAAGGGTCTATTTTGAACTTTTCAAAAGTACTAGTATTTGGAAAGGCCGCTTTTGGATGACCTCCTAAAGCAGTTCAACTCTGTGCCGTTTGTTCTCATCCTGTGATATATTATGGTGTAGTTTTGGGCTGTCAGCATGGAACCTAGCTAGGGCCACAGCTAGAGCCAGAACGTGAGCGAGTAATCCAAAGGGAGCCATATACAGCACGTGGAGCTACACACACACACACACACACACAAGCATAGATACACACAAACTGACTAAAATACAAAGAAAAGTCCATGTTTGTGTATGACCTGCATGTATTGCAGACATGCATTTGTTAAGGGTTCATATATAATTTTGTTTAGACATTGCATGTTGTTGTGCATGTGTGATGTCTGGTGAGCACAAAGCCATGATTTATTTGCATGGCTAGCCCGATGCCGAAGCACCACTTTGAAAAAGCTGTTGGTAGCATCGGCTAACTAGCGCCAGATTTTGGAGTGCAGGGGACAAGCCGAGATGGGCTATGAGACATACGTTCACACTCGGTATCATGTTTCAATACACTTTAGGTCAATATCACACCGGAATTCTCTTTTAATGCCAAGGATGGACTATAAAGCTGAATTGATTTAATTACATGCCAAATGGCATTGCTTTGGACTCATGTAGTGTGTACACTGGAGGTAGAGGTTGCGAACTTCAGCTGTTAAGCCCTATCAAACCCAGTGACCTCAAGCAGCTGAAGGGAACTAAGGCAGACATCAGTAGGCCTACACCCTCACAGAAAGCCCTGTTGCCAAGTGTCCAACACAAAAGCATTCAGACACCATGGGCCATTTCATCATGCATAGGCCCATTTAAAAAGCTATATTTTCTCTGCTTTCTTTAGCAGACCATTAAGGAACATTATTTTTATTTTAGATGTGGCTCCCACAACTTTCAAAAAAACAAAAAAGAGTCAAGCCTCTGATTATACCATGAAGCCATTTCTGGTGTAGTCTCCTTGCAGACCCTTGCAGTTGTAACAAAAACATTTTCACTGGGGAGGGAAGATGGGCATTCTTTATCAGCATTTCTATTTTGCAAATGTTGTAAAGGCTTTGTTTTCCAGTCTCACTCTCCCTTAGCTCAGACACAATGCACAGTTCATCCCTGTTCTCTCTGCAGGTTGGCTTGTCTTCTTAACAACCCTAAAGCATAAAGTCATGCTCATTCAGCAGGGATATTGTTGTTGAGATCACCATGAAGACCACAGCACTGATACAAACAAAGAGGTTGCCAACACACACACAAATAAAGCCAACACACTCACAAATAAAGCCTCAATTTAAGTCTAGACAACCCAACTGAAAAAAATGTCACATATGAAGCTGATAACGATGAAACATTGTCCAGTAAAAGTAGGGTAATTTAATTTAATCCAACACTATTTTCAGCACTGTCACCAACAACTTCTCATTTAAGAAGCTTCCCGTGGACCTCAGTGAACCTATTTCAGAGTGCCGTAATGGGAACACTTTTACAGTAACATTATTTTGAGAGAATCTCTCTGTTCCTGCAGCCACGCTGGTGGAGTTGGGTTAGCAGAGCACAAGGTTCATTTCTCAGGGTGCACACTCACTGATTATGATCACGTGTGCTTTTTCTATAATGTTTGCTGCCTTTGAGAAAAACATACCATTGTCCCATTCATTTCAGTTCAGTTCATCAATGCACATTTTTGCTTTTTTTTATTGATATTCCCCAGACACTTGTACTTAAACAAACATCTGAATTGACCAACAGCAAGTACATTAGTATTAAGTATTACATTATTAAACAGAGTTGACGGGGAATTCATGGAGTCCTCTGATGTGACCTTGTATGACCTCAATAGAGCTTAACTTTGTGAATAAGAATTCGAAAAGCAGAATTTAAAAAGCAAAAAAGCAAGATGACTATTGGTTGTTGTTTGCAGAAAATGCCTATTTATACAACTAAAGTGGTAAGGAGGGACATGCATAAATCACTGAAGTATGTGAAGAGAACTGGCTGTAGAAGCCTAACATCACTACCATATGACACTGACCTGGATCTGAGCATCCCAGAGACTCCAGATGATGTGTGTCTGTCGGCCTTGGTGCTCTGCTGGCCATCTGGACATGGGAAGCCCTGTGGTAGCCAATCAGCTCTGGCAGCATTCCTCATCCCCACTGCATCCTGTTGTTGTTTGATTTGCATGTCTAAGATAGTGGCAAGCACAGGACGATGGTGATGCCAAGCTCTGCCATTAAAGATGAAAGAAAGCAAGTTCATCTCACTCTTCCAAAAAGCACTTGTTGTCAATCTGGTGAATATGAGTCACTATGGCATTGTAGAATATTGTTCTGCCTTTCAGCCGAATAGACCACTGTGTTCATGTATCAACTGTGGCTTATAATATCTGTACTTATATTTTTATTTTTTTGGCAAATGACTGGTGTTGCATGGCCTACTTATCTGTGAAGCATTATGAATGCTGATGGCGTTGCAGCACAAATATTGGACACTGACAGGGTGGAGGGTGACTGATTAAGGGGGAGTGGTGTTGCACAACTGGCCTTTCTGGCCCAAGAGTTCCCCTGCAACCCCAAAGTGAGGCTTGTCTCGTCTCACCTTAAAGGAGAATTCCGGTGTGATATTGACCTAAAGTGTATTGAAACATGATACCGAGTGTGAACGTATGTCTCATAGCCCATCTCGACTTGTCCCCTGCACTCCAAAATCTGGCGCTAGTTAGCCGATGCTACCAACAACTTTTTCAGTAGTGGTGCTTCGGTATCGGGCTAGCCATGCAAATAAATCACTGTTTTACACCCATTTACGAGGCTCAATGTATCTCCACACTTCATTGGTAGACTTCCTAGGGCCCTGACATTTAAAACGAGACATTGAGAACTTTGAAAAAGCACTGGTAGTTTACTTACAAGACGATTTATACAGACAGTATCTTCACGAAGTTTAACGTTTGCAGCCATCTTGAATTTAGTCACGATAAGTCGAGCAACGAGTAAGAATGAACAGGTATGATAAGGGATCAGATTCCAAAAATAATTCAGTGGAAATGCATGGATTCCAGTTTCTTCCAGTAGCAGCAACTGGAATCCATGCATTTCCACTGAATTATTTTTGGAATCTGATCCCTTATCATAGCTGTTCATTCTTACTCGTTGCTTGACTTATCATGACTAAATTCAAGATGGCTGCAAACGCTAAACTTCGTGAAGATACTGTCTGTATAAATCGTCTTGTAAGTAAACTACCAGTGCTTTTTCAAAGTTCTCAATGTCTCGTTTTAAATGTCAGGGCCCTCGGCAGTCTACCAATGAAGTGTGGAGATACATTGAGCCTCGTAAATGGGTGTAAAACAGTGATTTATTTGCATGGCTAGCCCGATGCCGAAGCACCACTATTGAAAAAGATGTTGGTAGCATCGGCTAACTAGCGCCAGATTTTGGAGTGCAGGGGACAAGCCGAGATGGGCTATGAGACATACGTTCACACTCGGTATCATGTTTCGATACACTTTAGGTCAATATCACACCGGAATTCTCCTTTAAAGGAGGGCATCCAAGGAGATTAAGGATGTTGTTATCGATGGCTTCAGCTTTCTCCACTGATTAAAACAGCAGGCATCTGCCAGGGCTCTGTACAGAAAGAGAGTGTGAGAGAGAGGAGAAACGGAGAGTAAAGGTCTCTTGTCACTTATAGTGATTGATTCGAAAAAGTTTTGCCTTTTTTTGACTTTTATTTAGATGGATATATGTTAATGTAAGTTGTGTGTGTTTGTGTCTATTGGTGTGTGGTATTGTGTGTTTTAGCTCTGCACCAGCCACTTTGAAAGATTAACCCTTTGGGATAGTTCTGACCTCCATTCATTATTTGGCAGCATGCACTAACCTTCTTAAAGGAACCATATGTAAGATTGTGGCCAAAACTGGTACTGCAATCACTTTTAATTACAAATTACTGTAGAGCGGTGTATCCCCTCCCCCTCCCCCCTGACTCGAGGTTGCCAACCCAGATGCCAAAACACTACTGACTGTGATTAGTAGATAGGTGGAGGGTCAGGCCAAAACAAAACATGCCATGACAAAACACAACAACAACATCAGTTGAGGGCTGCAACTTCACTTTTTAAATGATAATATCCTGGCCGGACTCCTGTTGTCAGTGATATAAGTATTTGAAATGAACATGATTTCTTAATGTCTAGTGACATATCAGGGCCATTTTATGATTAATTGAAATACATTTCTTACATACGGTTCCTTTAAAGCAGACAAATAACATAAATTTAAATTGTAAAACACATTGACCAATCAGCCGTCTCCGGTTCCACACGCGGCTTCCTGTTGCTTTGCCCCAGAGGACCTCTGGTCTCTGGTCCCAATGTGTGTCTGTCAGTTATGAAACACTGCAGTGGAAACCACTGTGGCTCTCCGTGCAGCACCCATCATTTGTAATCGAATATGCAAAGCACGCTTCCAACCTCAGAACACACGTCTGCACGGAACAATGTCATCGCGTGAAGGTATTCGCATCGAGAAGAGCCCGGAGGATTTGTTTTCATTGGCTGTCAAGGCGGACGCCGGATCTGCCGTAGCCGAGGTTTTTGGGTCGCTGCTCCATGAATGGAAACGGCTCATGTCGTGTGTGTGTGTCTGAATGTGTATCTGTGTGTATGTGTGTGTGCCGAGGCCTGAGCTTTTTTCAAAAACTCCCCGAAAATCTTCACAGTGACACGGGGGGTTAAATTTAGTTTTACTGTCTGACCGCCGAAGCGCTTTAACTACAGGGAGTCCTGGACTGTACCCCTGTGGCTAGTAGTGAATGAGGCCATAATGCTAGGCTCAGAAACCTCAGACGGGCTGCATCCCAGGCAGAACCCTCCGCTGCCCCACCCCCCCTGGGTGGCAGAGGGCTTTTTGCAGTGTGCCGGGTCAATCCAATATATCCTGCCTCAAAAAAGCCAGCCATGAGTTATGAGGAGAGGAGAGCCATGTCTCCTCTCTGGCTCAGCACTGTTAACCAACGGATGACAGAACAACAACAACCAAGCCATCAATAAGAATCAATAAGAAAGACTACTGAAGACAAAAAAACAGCTACCAATACTGATAGATTAATCTTAGCCATCAGCAAGACATCCAATCCAAAACACCCAGGACTACCTTGTCTCTTTCTGAGACCTGCCTGGGTGTTCTGATTGTAGACATCGTAAAGCAAAAAATATTGTTCTGGTGACAAAGCACAACCCCCCCCCCCCCCCCCCCCCCACACACACACACACACACACACACACACACACAAAGACACACAGACACGTCTGGGGTGTTGTGAGCGATTAGTTTGAGATTGTGTAACAGTACTTTTTTCCGCATGTGGTCTGGATGCTGAGGGTTGGGTTGACCTTGCTGGAGGTGTGGGTCGATGCCTCACGACTGTCTCAGAGCGAGTCACAGGCCACAGCGGAGCCCACTGCGAGTCTCTCTAACTGACTCAGTTCTGTTCAGCCCTCTCTTTTTTCACTTTCGCTATGGCTCTCTGTACAGTAACACATTAACACAGACTGTTCATAGATGTTTTAACACAGACTATTCATAGATGTTTCCAATATGAAGTATATTTCCCATTTGCATTGTGCACTTTAATGCTAAAGGTTTTTGGCCTTTCTTTACATCGAGATTCCTGATTCCCATTTATATTGTCTAAGAATGTAGCATTATGCACTTTTATGCTGTTTTTTTCTTTTTCAAAGGAATGAAAAGAATGGATAGGTTTATAAGAAAATGTTTCCTTGCCTCGAGAAAAAGAGACATGCCACAAGAATTGTTTAGTCTGAGTCCTGTCAACAGATTTTCAGTGGGGAAAAACGTTAAAAGGTTTTGTGAACAAACTGTTGATCTAAAGCAAAGATTGATGGCAGGAGGCTATTACTCTTGCGGTCTGTCACAGGTTTGCCTGTTGGAGGGCTCTCTTTCTCTCTCTCTGGAAAATGCTTTTCTACCTTTATGGATATCACAGGGGCTAGCTAAGGCCCAGGAAGAAGGCATGGACCTGTATCTTTTAATCTCATACAGTGGTTGTGTGAGTGCGTGTGCGTGTGTGTGTGTGTGTGTGTGTGTGTGTGTGTGTGTGTGTGTGTGTGTGTGTGTGTGAGAAGTCATCACATCCCAGAATCCAGAGAATTTGGCAAGGGCCTCCTGTTTGTCAGTGAAACATAAGTCTGTCAATGGAGTTCTCAGATGAGAAAGCAGATTTGGGTAATGCAGCAGTGAGTTTGGTACCAGAGGGGAGACTCCGCTCCTGTGCATGTAATGCAATAAGGAGCCCATTGTGATATGTGTGTGTGTGTGTGTTTGCATGAAGTATAAAGGAAAGAGCAAGGGAGCATAGTGTGTGGCTGTGTCATGCTTGTCCTGTTTTTTCTGGGTTTCTCACATATTTTAACTTTTTTCCCACTGTCTTCCCGTTTTTTAGATTTTCCTGTAAAATATCCTGTATTTTAACAATCTCATAACATTAGCCCTGCCACTGGACCTGTCCGTGTCTGTACTGTTGTCCTGTTGCTACCCCCTTCCCTTCCAGCAAAACAGATGTTATTAAAGCGTTGTTTTCCTTGCTTGAAGGCGACCTGAGAATGATATTACGCTATTTTAAGATGGTTGTTGTGAGAGCATGATTTTGATGCAAATCTGTAAGCAAAGTCTGAACTCCACACCTTGTTTAGTTAGTGCAGCAGTTTTGTAGTCTGAATTCCTGCTGTTAGCAGAGGGAGAGCAACAGAAGGATGAATGTTGAAATGTTCCTGTATTTTGGGTGAGACACACGGGACATCTCCTGTATTTTCACAGCTCAATGTTGGCAGCTATGGACTGTGTACTGTGCAGGTGTGTGGATGCATGCATGTATGACTGTGGAGGAATGTTGGTGCTGCGAGTATATGCATCTGGTATGTATGTGGATTTGGGGAATATTTGTGTGTGTTCAGTTAGTGTGTGGTCTTTTGTATAGCCACATAACACATTCAGATTTTGAGTTTGTGTGTGTGTGTGTATGACTGTGTATGTTTTACCCTCTGCCAACCTGCCCCCATGATTTCATAACAGATTCTTCATGTGATAGCCAGAGTTCACACTAGGTTGCCTTTTTTCCACTCATACACAGAGGCAGCCACTCGCACTGGAATCCAATGGAGGGCAGGCAGGCAGGCTGGCAGGCAGGCAGCACACATGGCTCTGATAAATGTCCAGCACAGAGCTCTCTGTCTTTCTTCCTCTCTCTCCCTCTCTGTCTGTCTCAGTGTAACTCTCTCCCTCTCCCTCATTCTCACTATCTCCATCTCTCTCTGTTACTCTCTCACTCCATCTCTCCCTCACTCTCACTATCTCCATCTCTGTTACTCTCTCTAACTTTCTCACTCCATCTCTCTCTGTTACTCTCTCTAACTTTCTCACTCCATCTCTCTCTCTCACTATCTCCATCTCTCTGTTACTCTCTCTAACTTTCTCACTCCATCTCTCTCTCTCACTATCTCCATCTCTCTGTTACTCTCTCTAACTTTCTCACTCCATCTCTCTCTCCATCTCACTCTCAATATCTCTCTCTGTCTCTCTGTTACTCTTCCTCACTGTCTCAGTCTGTCTATCTCACTCTCTTTCCATCTCTCTCTCTCTCTCTCTCTTTCTGTCCATCTGTCTGTTTCTCTCTCTGAGGGCAGTTTGGGCCTCAGTTCTGCCATGAGCTTGGTGACCGCCCAGCCGACTGGCACCTCAATCAAGATGAAAGCCCCTTCGTAATGGCATTCAGCACATCTCAATATGACCAAAGAAACCCAAAACAAGAGTTTGTACTATTTCTGACAAGCTCCCCGGCCTCAACCCAAAGCTGATATATGTTATTAGTCTGTAAGTGTGATGCCGATATAGCAAGCCACAATCCCGGGAAATTGACATCATTTCTTTTTATACACAACATCAGACCACAATTAAATCTAAAATTTCTCTCATGTTGGTTTTATGAGGCTCTGATATATTTTGGAAATCGCGACAGACAGAGTAGTGTCATGCAGGATCACTTAAGTCGGCGATGTTTGGGCTTCGGGAGTTAAGGAAACCCATGCAACCTTGCAGCTTTGATGGCTTGATTGGTGGCTGCCCAGAATGTGGACTCTGGCCAATGGCAACACTGGTGTGTCAGACTTAACCTCATGCTTTATGGGGCATGACTGTAGGGCACACGGGACATGGCGCTGAGAAAGCACGGTCAACCAAACGTCATGTCTGTCAGTCCATAAAAAACTTTACAGGATGCATGGAAGATCATGTGTAAGTCTGTAACTCATGTTAAGTTCTTTTTTTTGCCCTATCTCATTGCAAGCAGTGTTGCCACACCCTTGAACTTGAGGAGCATGCCCTAAAAGGGGGCATGACCTAATGGCCACAATGGAGCACAAGGAGGCTATAGTGATAGGTTTGATCATAAGGTAGAATGTTTGGTTTTCTTCCTCCATTTTTCCCTTCCAACATCTTCAAAACATGCGGACAATCTGACATGAGGACATCAACTTGTCAACAGGGGCATTATATGACATCTTGCAGAACACGCACACCCAACCCCCACCCTGTGAAATGCATATCTGCGCTCGGCGCTCAAAAGGATTCCTGCTTTTATTACGACGACCAGTGGCCCCCAGGTTACTCTGGCTGAACAAATCGAGAGAAAAGAGTGAAAGAGAATAATAATAAGAAAAGAACATAACTATGTGACCTTTGTAACACGAGCAGCAATGCTCCAGGGTAAAGTAGCCCTTGACACTGAGACCTGGGTGCCTGTAGGGGGTGGGGTGGGGTGGGGGATGGAGGGGATGACCTCAGAGAGCCGGAACCTCAGTACGGGACAGAGCAGAGGGCAGTGTGTGGGTGTTGAGGTGCTGTTGGTGTGGGGGTCACGTGCGCTGGGTGCACAACGGCGCCATCACTACTGGTGCTGCTGCTG